>NC_086452.1:407853328-407975828 GCF_028390025.1 Pseudophryne corroboree
CACAGTTGGCGCTGGAGCCTTGACTCGTCTTTGTTACCTTAAATTCCAGCAAGAAACACACTTTAATTTTGTGCTTTTTGCAATGTATTAAACACATCATTCAAAAGCACTTGATAAAAGTACAGTTTTTATTTGTGTTCTTTTACAGCAATGTGACTTCTTTGTAGGCAATCACTCTGTACGCTCATAATGGATCCTCATATATTGATGGTAAGTGCGAACTGCTGCATTTGCCCCCAGGGAGGGGTCTGCAGATGCAGGGGGCGTGGTTATGCGTTTGGTATTATCATGGCTCCACTCCTGCAGCATAGTTTGCGCAGAAACGCGGTGATGTAATTTGTCTCAGCAAATCATACTAGGGAAGCAGGCATGTATGGGAGATTGTGGCGTGTTCTGCACAGGAGTGCCAGGAGGGGAGGGAGGAGCGGCTACAAATTTCTTGTGCACAGACCTCTGTGGGGGCCTGGGAGTGCAATGTTGCAACCATGTACCCCCCCCCCCCTCCTGTGCACCCTAGCTTTGTACACCGCAAGGGGGCATAGTCGTGCCACTTCCTCCCAATATCCACCTGCCCCTGGTAGGACTGTAATATCTGGTGATAGAATAGGCCCCTTGTAAAAACTATGTTCAGGAAGGCAGGTCATTTATAATGTGTGGACAGATTTAAAGTTAAAAGTAGGCAGCATTTAGCTACATGCACAATGCAATGGCGTGTTCACCCCCCTGCATTGCAACAGGGTTTTGTCCAACTGCAATTCTGCACCCTTCAGCTGGGTTTGTCCCTATCTGCCAATGTGGCTGCTTGTGTACTTTTTGAATTATTTTATGTAAAAATGAGCAGCTGTCTAATGTAATGCAATATGCAGCTATGTCAGCGTAGTATTCCGTGTCAGCGGGTGAGAGAGGGCGTACAGAAGGCTGGCGGCATAGGCAGCACATGCTGGGGTAATGAAAGAGTCATAAAATTAATGGGCAGAGGCTGCTCCAAATGCAGAATTGTTGCATTGTGTAGGTCAGGAGGACGAGGGCTGTAAATCACTGGTGTATGAATTTGTCTGTGTCATAGTGGACACTCTGCTTTATGAAAACATTTTGCCACTTGTGTAACGTTCGGGAAACAAGATCAATAGCCAATTGTCCATTACTTAGATTAACTCTCTCCCTTGAGTTGTATCCATGTCCTTGCGACGTCCTGATCAGGGTTTAGGAGAGGAAATACGGGTAGATGCGCATATAGGGGGTCATTCCGAGTTGATCGCTCGCTAGCATTTTTTAGTAGCCGTGCAAACGCATTGTCGCCGCCCACTGGGGAGCGTATTTTCGCTTTGCAGAAGTGCGAACACCTGTGCAGCAGAGCGCTTGCGAAAACATTTTGTGCAGAACAAGACCAGCCCTGTAGTTACTCTTCGTATGCGTTGATTCTAACGTTGGAGGGTTGGCTTTTGACGTCACAAACCCGCCCAGCACGCCTGCGTTTTCCCCGGCACGCCTGCGTTTTTCCAAACACTCCATGAAAACGGTCAGTTGGCACCCAGAATCGCCCCCTTCCCGTCAATCTTCTTGCGTTGTGCCGTGTGACTGAAAGCTTCGCTAGAACCTGTGCAAAACCACAAAGGACTTTGTACCTGTACGTCACGCGTGCGCATTGTGGTGCATGCGCAGAAATGCCGATTTTTAGCCTGATCGCTGTGTTGCGAACAACACCAGCTAGCGATCAACTCAGAATGATCCCCACACTACAATGTGTGTGTGTGGAACCGGTGTGCGCAAGCCAGGGATGCAGGGTCCTGGACTGAGGAGGGATTGGTTGGGGCAAATGGGAAACTGGAAATCTGATAGTAAAAGGATAAGGATCCTTCTACAGCACAGACCACGGAAAACTAATGTTTAACTCACCTCTATAACAAGCCAAGGTCCTGATACCACTGTGGCTGGTATTGCACATTGCAGGGAAACGATTGTGCAATATGGTACAATATACATTATAATGCTGCAGGTTACGTCTGTAGGAAATAGACACACCCTGCCTGTATCTGCAGTCCGAGTGCTGCGCTTGAAGATGCAGCATTGGATGACTTCAGGCAGTCCGACAACGCAGACCCTGGGCTTGACAGGTCATTGCCCCCCACTCTGCCACCCAAATGCTGCAGCAAGTGAGTCATGCTGTGGCTAAAGAGGAACGGTGCACGATTATTATTACATTTTGTTTATAAGGCGCCCCAAGTATTTTGCAGCGGCGTACAAAGGCCAGTACAGGGAGACAAAACTTAGCATTACAGTAAATAAATAACAAGAATAGAGTACAGGTAACAAAGAGCACCACAATTCTCAATACACAATACAGCGAAGATGTAAGCAGCGAGTGAGTGATCGCCGCACAATTTGGGGCTGGCGGCCATAGATAGAGATGAGCCTTTACCAGCAGGAGAAAAAGCGGGTAAAGATGGTCGCTGAGTAGGAGAGAGCTGGGAGTGAAATGTGAGGAGAAGAGGGCTTTGACAACAAGAGGGAAAAGGGCCCTGCTCTGAGGAGCTAACAATCTAGTGGGAAGGGGCGACAGATAGATGACATGAGGTGCAAGCAGGCGGGAGGAAGCCTGATGGCAGTATGTAAGCAAAGCAGAGATGGTCAAGGCATGAGGCAGGGGGATGGAGGAGCAGCCTCAGGACTAGGTTATGCATCAGAAGGGTACACTTTGATAAATAGGTGGGTTTTCAGTGCCTCTTTGAAGCTTTGCAAGGTCGAGGAGAGTCTAATGGAGCGAGGGGAGCTCGTTCCACTGAAGGGGTGCAGCACAGGCAAAATCTTGAACTCGAGCATGGGAAGCAGAGACCAGGGTAGAGGAGAGGTGATGGTCACACAAGACCCACGCATGCAGGTCCCCCACCATCCGATCTGTAAGTAAACCATCAGCAATGCGTACAAATCCAAATCTGGCCCCACGTTCATACACCCATAGTTTGAACATTTGAAGGCCTTTTGCTTTGCCATCGTGCCCCCTCTCTGCCTCAGGACAGAGTTCACCCCTTCCTATTTATTTTCACTGTGAAACGTGGCCGAAATGTTTCTGATGAAGATTTATTTCATAGTGATGGTTTTATATCAAGAAGAATTTCAAAGGAACTTTGATCATCAGAGATCTTCTAATTCAGCTAATATGCCTGGAGCTCACTTCCTTTCCTTGAAACTGATGCAAGTGAGCCCCAAATCCATCCTCCTTCAAAGTGTTACACAGCTCGGAGCTACATGTAAATCATTCCCTCTAACCTTTTCTGCACATCTATAACTGTGTCCTCCTCTACTTCTCCAGGACTGATGGCAGCCTAAGCCATTACACCAGGGATATGTAACCGGCTGCCCTCCAGCTGCTGTGCAACTACACATCCCAGCATGTCCTACCACAGTGTTTAAATTGGGGTGTGCCAGGACTGTAACAGTACATGCTGGGTTGAGTAGTATCACAGCAGCTGGAGGGCCACGTGTTGAATATCCCTGCATTGCACCAATGTCTCGCAGATCATAGGGGATGATTTTGAATTGCACACTGCTGTGCCTGCTTTTTGCTGTAGTTATGTCCGCAGCTATACGCTATTGCTAGTCAGAGCCCTTCCCCTGGTGTACAAGTGTGTGTGAATTTACAAGCACGGAGAGGCAGGCACAGTACCTCAGCTGCAAGCCAACTTCAGTTTAGCATACAGCAAACATTCTAAAGAGTGAAGAAGTCGCCCATAGCAACCAATAAGCTTCTAGCATGCATTTATCAAGTACATTTAATGTAATAACAGCTGTTGGTCGCTATGGGCAACAACTACACTCGTTATAAGGTTTGATACATTTCCCCCTGTGTGTAATTTAAAAATGACTTTCTTTTTTTCGAATTTGCTTCGATCACTCATACACGATTTATCTGCTGTATTATAGAGTGCATTTAAATCACACCTAATAACCCAATAGCTAATGTATTTTTCACATTATATGAACGTATGTTAGGGAATATTTTACTTGTGCTTTTCACCTGGTTGAGTATCAGTGCATCCTATTGTGTATATATACAGCCTAAACATGGCACATATATGTTATATAAGGGTCTGTGTACTAAGCCTTGGAGAGCGCTAAAGTAAAAGCTGAAGCACCAGTCAAACAGCTCCTGACTGTTTTTCTTTTTATACACAGCCTGCATGACAGTTAGGAGCTGATTGGCTGGTACTTTATCTCCACCACCCTCTCTCATTCCCAGGCTTAGCACATAGACACCCATAGTATTCTCATTACTACAGAAGAATAGAATAGTAACGTTCCATGTTATTTTCCCCAATAGAAAGGACCTGCTCTGTAGATTACTCTATTTGGGTGATAGAGGGCGGCATGGGGGAAGCTGTGGTTTAAAGCACAGCGGAAATTTTCTCACTTAGGCATCTATTTACTAAGCCTTGGACCATTGCCTCTCCTCTGCCCTGGTCACTGCTTCCCATGCACGAGTTCAAGATTTTGCCCATGCTGTACCCCTTCAGTGGAACGCACTCCATCGCTCCATTACACTCTCCCCGACCTTGCAAAGCTTCAAAGGGGCACTGAAAACCCACCTATTCATCAAAGCGTATCCCTCCGATGCATAACCTAGTCCTGAGGCTGCTCCTCCATCCCCCTGCCTCATGCCTTGAACATCTCTGCTTTGCTTGCATACTGCCATCAGGCTACCTCCCGCTTGCTTGCACCTCATGTCATCTATCTGGCACCCCTCCCCACTAGATTGTTAGCTCTTCAGAGCAGGGCCCTCTTTCCTCTTGTTATCTAAGCCCTCTTCTCGACACATTTCACTCTCCGCTCTCCCCTACTCAACGACTATCTTTACCCACTTTTTCTCCTGCTAGTAAAGGCTCATCTCTATCTATAGCCGCCAGCCCCAAGTAGTACGATGATCACTCCCTCACTACTTACATCTAAGCTGTATTATGGCCCTCATTCTGAGTGAGTTGCTCGCTAGCTGCTTTTAGCAGCAGTGCAAACGCTAAGCCGCCGCCCTCTGGGAGTGTATCTTAGCTTAGCAGATGTGCAAACGAAAGGATGGCAGCGGTGCTACAAAAAAAGATTGTGCAGTTTCGAGACCTACTCTGCGCTTGCGATCACTTCAGACTATTTAGTTCCTGTTTTGACGTCACGAACACGCCCCGCGTTCGCCCAGCCATGCCTACGCTTCCCCAGCCACTCCTGCGTTTTTATCTGACACGCCTGCATTTTTACACTCACTCCCCGAAAACGGTCAGTTACCTCCCAGAAACACCCACTTCCTGTCAATCACTCTGCGGCCATCAGTGCGACTGAAAAGCGTCGCTATACCTTGTGTGAAACTGCATCGGCTTTTGTGAAAGTACGTTGCGCGTGCGCATTGAGCCGCATGCGCAGAAGTGCCGATTTTTAGCCTGATCGCTGTGATGCGAACAACGGCAGCTAGCGATCAACTCGGAATGACCACCTATGTTCTGAGAATTGTGGTGCTCTTTGTTACCTGTACTCTATTTCTGTTACAGGTTGAGTATCCCTTATCCAAAATGCTTGGGACCAGAGGTATTTTGGATATGGGATTTTTCCGTATTTTGGAATAATTGCATACCATAATGAGATATCATGGTGATAGGACCTAAATCTAAGCACAGAATGCATTTATGTTACATATACATCTTATACACACAGCCTGAAGGTAATTTTAGCCAATATTTTTTATAACTTTGTGCATTAAACAAACTGTGTGTACATTCACACAATTCATTTATGTTTCATATACACCTTATACACACAGCCTGAAGGTCATTTAATACAATAGTTTTAATAACTTTGTGTATTAAACAAAGTTTGTGTACATTGAGCCATCAAAAAACAAAGGTTTCACTATCTCACTCACTCAAAAAAGTCTGTATTTCGGAATATTCCGTATTTCGGAATATTTGGATATGGGATACTCAACCTGTATTTATTTACTGTAATGCTAAGTTTTGTCTCCCTGTACTGGCCTTTGTACGCCGCTGCGGAAGACTTGTGGCGCCCTATAAATAAAATGTAATAATAAAAGATAGTTGCTGGAGATAAAGTACTAGCCAGTCAGCTCCTAACTGCCGTGTCACAGGCTGTGTTTGAAAAATGACAGTTAGGAGCCGATTGGCTGGTACTTTATCTCCGTCCAAGGCTTAGTAAATAGACCCCTAAATTATTAACTTTAACTGAAATATATAGGAAAGCGTTTAGTGAGGAGCCCGAAAGAAACTCTAAGCCATTGATTCATCGATTTTAAGAGTCAAACATATTTGTCAGAACACAAGAGCAGGTTAATTACGCTGGATGCTGTTTATAATCGACCTTATTGAAGATACAGTTTCCGGTACAGGAGCTGAAAATTTTTCAGAATGGAACATAGTGAGACTGATGGCGAATTCCATGCAAATCTGTTCTGTGTACAGGTCTTGTTTGTTTTCTATATATTCCATATATACAGCAGAGTGGCTGTATATATGGGATGCTGTCAATATACCGCCTGTCGGGATCCCGGCTGTCAGGATCCCAACGCCGGAATCCTGAGAGACGTGTAAATGAATTTAATTTTCCATTCGCCCCATTGGGGCAGATTTTTTAAGCCTGGTGAAGTGATAAGATGGAGAGAGAGAGAGAGCACCAGCCAATCAGCTCCTAACTGTCTTTTTTTTTCAAACCCAGCCTGTGACATGACAGGAGCTGATTGGCTGGTACTTTATCACCTTCCACTTTATCACTTCACCAGGCATAACAAATATGCCACATTGTCTTTTATTGAACAGATCTCCAATCAAAGTAATGACACTTATTTGATAAATAAAAAAATGGCTTATAACATTCCTGTGTTTCTTTTAGACCACAATTCAAGGTAGAATGTCCAAGTACATGTTATTTCACTCCATCCGTGGTCTGGCTCTCTCTAATCCTCTTTCTCTCACCCCCCCCCCCCCCCCCCCCATCTCTCTGCTTTTAAAGTTAAATTAGTAACCCTTTGTTTTCTTATAAGCTGTGGTCGCTGATTCAGAAATACGCTGCCACGGGAACATCTGTTTTGTAATGATCATTAACAGTACAACCGTTTCAGCTCCACTGATAGCATTTCCCATCATATAAAGTCCTTTAGTGGAACATTTCACACACACAAATTATTTTTACATTCCTGAAGGGGGTGTGTAATTCTATAAATAGTGTAAATGTCTGTTCAGCATGCATAGCTTTAATGCAGGCACTGAGATGTGACATCTTCGGCCAGGTTGCTGGTAGAAGTCCCTGCGTAGGGCTGTTTTATTCCACTTTCACACTGAGCACAAATCCAGGGATATTGACCAGGTTCCTGGCTCATTGTGAAAGGGTCTACCTGGGTCTATAGTGCCGGGGGCTTTGACCCTGGTCGCTACTAGGGTTATTGCCGGGTCCGACCCAGGTAGCCTCAGCTGTGCAAGGCATAACCATGATCGCGATGACCCGGTTCATGTCTAAAAGGAACGGATTGGTGGGCTCAGTAGTAGCACTCGGAGAGGACATCCTCTCCAAGCGTCCACTGTGAGACGGAGACCTGGGTCAGTGGAAGGCCTGGGGCCGGTGTGAATGGCAATGACCCTGGATTAACTGTGTCCATCCACTGGTGTGAAAGGGGGTCAGTAACTTAAAACCAGGCTCCGGACCCCATGTTGAGCGTCCAGGGTTGGAGCAATGTTTAGGCGTGAAAGTGGAGAATAAATAGGGCTTCCTGGGATCCGTGTGGCCTTTTAGTCCATTTCTGTAAATCCTTCTTGAGTGGGTTGTGCATGACTATAAGCAGGAAATAGGTTACATCTTGTAATTGTGCTACAATTGCATTTTGTATAGATTTTACAAAGCACCAAAGCTTCCCACAGCGCTATATAAAATACATCTACACACTCTTAGACAAAATATTATTGCTATTATATAATTACATTATGTTCAATGTGCTCCTTTGTTAGGAGGAAATGTAGATTATGAGAGAGATTACAAAGTAGAACATTCGATTAACCCTTTAAAGTTATCCTGACTGATTAAATTGCTGCTAGATATGTAACTTTAGTGCCATTGAGAATCTATTTTGGTTTCAAAGAAACCAGAAAGTACTCGACCTTCTCCACTTAAAGGATATTTCATTAAATGACCTTGAAAATTTCAAGGTGATTTAGCATTTTTAGTAATTCTTTCGTATAACCGGCAACCAGTCCTGGAAATGTAAGGATGGAACCATGTGTCGGAATAGTGACAGTTCAGTGTTCTTCATTACATTTATCATTGAGCCTAAGTCACCCTCGTTTCTGGTAGAGATGTGCCGGTTTGAATTTAGTTGGTTGTTAACGATAAATTAGCGTTAGTTCACATTTATCTGGGCTTTTCTTATTGGCTATTCAAACTGTTTTGAGATCCTGGTAAACCTGAACCAACGCATCTTTAATTTCTGGGCACATGGGCAATTTTGTCTAAAATTTTGACAAGGCTTAAAGGCTAGCATAAGCATGACTATTTTTAAAACCTGGACTGTTAAGAGTGCCTTAAGGAACAAGTTTGAGAGACCCTGTTTAAGGGACTTTGCTGCAGTTTAATAAAACAGCCCTCATGATTGTGTTAAGGAACTAAAGTTTATACTTTTCTTTCCATTAAAGTGATGCAATCTTTTCATTAAGGCAATATTCCAATTTAGTTGAAAGCCTCAGTGTACCAGTAATGAGGATAAGGTGGATGATAGAATAAGTTACTTCCTATGGAAGCGGCAAAGTAATGACTCCCCTGTACTTCCTGTCAGGTGACTCCCAGGGCCGTCCCGGTGGTCAGGTATTGGCGACAAGACTGCTGTTGTGGTAAGATTAGTTCTATGTGGTGGGGCTGTGGTTATGTTTTTATAGGAAGACACTGGGGAAGATGTATCAAACCTTCTAAAGAGGACAAGTTGAAAAATTGGCCATAACATCCAATCAACATCAACAGATGTGTCCACTTACATCTAGCCTCCCTGCACATTAAACAGCACTTCTACTCATGCCGTGGCTTGTCTCTGTAGCGCATAGCATATTTTAGTGCAACCTTTTACATTAATATGTGTCATATTCACAAACGTACGCACAAGCAGACTGAGTAAAATGATATGTGGCGTGCCTATATTCTGTGTGCGACTGCAGCTGTATCTGCATACGAAATTAAACGCTACAGTGTTTTCCTAGACACACAGCATTTCGTATGCAGATGCAGACGCACACAGAATATAGGCATGCCGCATATCATTTTACTCAGCAGATTCTGCTTGTGTGTCTTATCGGTATAGCGATGCAAATAAGACACATTTCGGGGGGGAAAAGACTCCCAATGTTAACAGAGTTGCCCGGGACCTGTAGGCTCACTCACCCCCAGGCATATCCCGCTGCGTGACACATTGAGGCTAGATGTATGAGAACATAGCTGTAATTTATCAAGTGCATTGTATTTCATAATGGCTTGAAGCAGATTGCCCATCTCATCCTGTATAAGAGTGACAGTGAATCTGAATGCAGCCAATTTATTCTGACAGCCTGCTCGACTGTTTAACCAGCGATTCCATCTTCAAGCGTGAGGCCTGGTCATGCAATACTGAAGCGATACAGGGAAGCTAGGGATGACCAGGTGCCCTCTGTAGACTGGCGTTTCCTAATCTCTATCGTGACCTGGCACCTACTTTTTTATCAAGCTTTTCCATGTCTTCAATAATTAAATAGGCTGCTCCACTTCAAAGAAGTGAAATCTGAGAAATTATTGCTATGTGGCACTGGCCTGTGCGAAAACAGCCACATTTACCAACCAATCAGATTCTGACATTTTCCACACACAGCCTGTAAAATGACAGTCGAGCGGATTGGTCGGTACTTTATCTCTCTCCATCTGCGTTGTTGTTGCACATATAAACAACCTAAATGAACAAGCTACTAACTAATGTGATATCCTGGCTTTATTTTTACTAATTACTCCTTGTTTATCAAATTTTTGAAAATAAAGATCTCAAGCGTTGTCCATAAGATAAATACTATCTCTTGGTTCCTTGCGTAAACAACTGATAAATGACAGTATGGACGCAAGAAAACAAATAGCTCAGGAAATTAGACTATCTTGTCCACAGGAGCATTAATAGATGTTGAGTTTCAAATCTGCCGTGCTATAAACAAAGGAGAAGAAAATAAATAAAATGTTATATTAAGCGCTACTGTAGACTAGCTGGGATTTGTGAGTGTGATTTAATTGCGCATATTAAAGGCATAAACTATTGTTGCTGGGCAGAGGAGTGTCTGGTTTTCAGAGCATATCAAAGAACTTTTTGCTACCGATCTATCTGGAACACTGACTCTTTACTCTGGTAAAACATTCCATAAAATGGGTTTTGACTCCTCCGTGGTGGTTAGGGTGTTTTTCTTGTGAGCGTTGGGAATGAACAATAAATGTAACTGGAACGGAACAAAGTGACTGGCACCCGAGAGGTGTGTAACATAATAGGCAAATTAATTTATTTTACCTGCAATTCCTCCTTGGCAGTGACTTAGGGGCCAATTTAGTTTCAAGTGACCGATTGCACAACGTTTTCTGTTTTTTTTGTGGGATTTTTTTTATACCGAAATAATAAGAATTTACTTACCGATAATTCTATTTCTCGGAGTCCGTAGTGGATGCTGGGGTTCCTGAAAGGACCATGGGGAATAGCGGCTCCGCAGGAGACAGGGCACAAAAAGTAAAGCTTTAGGATCAGGTGGTGTGCACTGGCTCCTCCCCCTATGACCCTCCTCCAAGCCAGTTAGGTACTGTGCCCGGACGAGCGTACACAATAAGGGAGGAATTTTGAATCCCGGGTAAGACTCATACCAGCCACACCAATCACACCGTACAACTTGTGATCTAAACCCAGTTAACAGTATGATAACAGCGGAGCCTCTGAAAAGATGGCTCACAACAATAATAACCCGATTTTTGTAACTATGTACAAGTATTGCAGATAATCCGCACTTGGGATGGGCGCCCAGCATCCACTACGGACTCCGAGAAATAGAATTATCGGTAAGTAAATTCTTATTTTCTCTATCGTCCTAGTGGATGCTGGGGTTCCTGAAAGGACCATGGGGATTATACCAAAGCTCCCAAACGGGCGGGAGAGTGCGGATGACTCTGCAGCACCGAATGAGAGAACTCCAGGTCCTCTTTTGCCAGGATATCAAATTTGTAGAATTTTACAAACGTGTTCTCCCCTGACCACGTAGCTGCTCGGCAGAGTTGTAATGCCGAGACCTCTCGGGCAGCCGCCCAAGATGAGCCCACCTTCCTTGTGGAATGGGCCTTAACCGATTTAGACTGTGGCAGGCCTGCCTCAGAATGTGCAAGTTGAATTGTGTTACAAATCCAACGAGCAATCGACTGCTTAGAAGCAGGCGCACCCAACTTGTTGGGTGCATACAGTATAAACAGCGAGTCAGATTTTCTGACTCCAGCTGTCCTGGAATATATTTTCAGGGCCCTGACAACTTCTAGCAACTTGGAGTCCTCCAAGTCCCTAGTAGGTGCAAGGCACCACAATAAGCTGGTTCAGGTGAAACACTGACACCACCTTAGGGAGAGAACTGGGGACGAGTCCGCAGCTCTGCCCTGTCCGAATGGACAAACAGATATGGGCTTTTTTGAGAAAAAACCACCAATTTGACACTCGCCTGGTCCAGGCCAGGGCCAAGAGCATGGTCACTTTTTATGTGAGATGCTGCAAATCCACATATTTGACTGGTTTTAAACCAATGTGATTTGAGAAATCCCAGAACTACGTTGAGATCCCACAGTGCCACTGGAGGCACAAAAAAGGGGTTTGTATATGCAATACTCCCTTGACAAACTTCTGGACTTCAGGAACTGAAGCCAATTCTTTCTGGAAGAAAATTTACAGGGCCGAATTTGAACCTTAATGGACCCCAATTTGAGGCCCATAGACACTCCTGTTTGCAGGAAATGCAGGAAACGACCGAGTTGAAATTTCTTTGTGGGGCCTTCCTGGCCTCACACCACGCAACAAATTTTCGCCACACGTGGTGATAATGTTGTGCGGTCACCTCCTTTCTGGCTTTGACCAGGGTAGGAATGACCTCTTCCGGAATGCCTTTTTTCCCTTAGGATCCGGCTTTCCATCGCCATGCCGACAAACGCAGCTGCGGTAAGTCTTGGAACAGACATGGTACTTGCTGAAGCAAGTCCCTTCTTAGCGGCAGAGGCCATAAGACCTCTGTAAGCATCTCTTGAAGTTCCGGGTACCAAGTCCTTCTTGGCCAATCCGGAGCCATGAGTATAGTTCTTACTCCTCTACGTCTTATAATTCTCAGCACCTTAGGTATGAGAAGCAGAGGAGGGAACACATACACCGACTGGTACACCCACGGTGTTACCAGAACGTCCACATCTATTGCCTGAGGGTCCCTTGACCTGGCGCAATACCTGTCCCGTTTTTTGTTCAGACGGGACGCCATCATGTCCACCTTTGGTATTTCCCAACGGTTTACAATCATGTGGAAAAAACTTCTCAATGAAGTTTCCACTCTCCCGGGTGGAGGTCGTGCTGAGGAAGTCTGCTTCCCAGTTTCCATTCCCGGGATGAAAAACTGCTGACAGTGTTATCACATGATTTTCCGCCCAGCGAAAAGTCCTTGCAGTTTCTGCCATTGCCCTCCTGCTTCCTGTGTCGCCCTGTCTGTTTACGTGGGCGACTGCCGTGATGTTTTTCCCACTGGATCAATACCGGCTGACCTTGAAGCAGAGGTCTTGCTAAGCTTAGAGCATTATAAATTTACCCTTAGCTCCAGTATATTTATGTGGAGAAAAGTCTCCATACTTGATCACACTCCCTGGAAATTTTTCCCTTGTGTGACTGCTCCCCAGCCTCTCAGGCTGGGCTCCGTGGTTACCAGCATCCAATCCTGAATGCCGAATCTGCGGCCCTCTTGACAATGCTAAATTCCCTTGTCGTATAAACAACCCTTTATGAAGCTAAGAACACTGTACGCTGTTTACTTAAGAAGTACCGTAATGGTACGCTAGTTGCGTAACGATCGCTCAGCCGTAGGCGAGACGCTCAAGCGTCACGTTCGCTCACGGCCCAGCAATCACAGGACACGTTATTGGCTATGACTAGAGTAATGATTCGCTATGGCGTAGCGGACGCTCGAGACCACGAGGAGATCACCAGCGGCGCAGACGCTCACAATGCTATACCTTTATGTCTAAACCTTATACCAAAGAAATACACAGAATACCTTAATGTGAATACAGGGTGTAAGTGCAACCTTGTGTAACCTGACTAACTACAAAGCTGCTTGAGCGTCACCGACGCTCAAGTGAACACTTAACACTATAGAAAATACACAGATACTGGTTTAGGTTCCAAAGCCTATTAACTGTATTATATCTAGTATACTTGTAAAAAGGGGATAACAGTACAAATGATACACTACAATATAACAGAGACTTCCTAACCACAGAACTAAACAATACTATCTAATACAATACAATACTAGTCTAGGGGAGATACGAGAGAGAGAGAGAAGGGAAAGAGAGAGAGAGAGACGGAGAGAGATGAGAGAAATTGGCTCACAGAAAGACAATGATAACGGAGAGAAACTTACGCACAAGGGTAAACGATCGCATGCGCCTGGACATCCAGCACCCGATTTTCAGCAATGAGAACCGTTGAAGAGTGAGAGCTGGATGTGGTCGGCCTGCCTATTTATGCCCCACACACAATGCAATCCTACAGTCCCTACAATCCCATTGTCCATTGGACGTCGGAATTCGGCCCTGCATCATAACAAAAGGTCATAGGTTGATTCATACAGGTGGGCTGTGACGATTTCAAACAGCTCAGGTGGGTGGGGAACTAGGTTTCCCGCCGCATACCTGAGTATGAGTAAATAGTAGAAATGGACATAAACTTCTTATGTCCATAACTATTCGCACGAGCGATTAATACGCTCCAAACCAACACCGGAATATTGCTAATTAAATACTCTTCCGATGGGTACCAAACACTGCTGTATGATTCCTGTTAGACCCTTCGTACGATACAAAGAGGGATTCCTTAGCTCAGGGACCTTCTATATTAACCAAACTATCAGAAACTATCAAAGGGACCATGATCTATAAACTACATTAATTGTGAAAATATGTAACGAATGAGTCGCACGCTACGACTACATAAACTCTACCGTAAATACGCATACCGCGCCTGCGAGTGCACGCTATTGCGGGTATGCGCCTTCACGGGAGAGCGTACGCATGCGCAGCACGGACCAGTGTGCGGTGCAAATATGGCAACGTGCATAGAGACATTTTTCTGACTTTGACACTCTAGAAGATGAGCACTCTATAACCACCACAGGAGAGACACCCTTGTCCTTGGATATTGGGTTATCCGCTGATGCATCTGAAGATGCGATCCGGACCATTTGTCCAGCAGATCCCACTGAAAAGTTCTTACGTGAAATCTGCCGAATGGAATTGCTTCGTAGGAAGCCACCATTTTTACCAGGACCCTTGTGCAATGATGCACTGTTTTTAGGAGGTTCCTGACTTGCTCGGATAACTCCCTGGCTTTCTCTTCCGGGAGAAACACCTTTTTCTGGACTGTGTCCAGAATCATCCCTAGGCACAGCAGACGTGTCGTCGGGATCAGCTGCGATTTTGGAATATTTAGAATCCACCCGTGCTGATTGTAGCAGTATCCGAGATAGTGCTACTCCGACCTCCAACTGTTCCCTGGACTATGCCCCTATCAGGAGATCGTCCAAGTAAGGGATAATTAAGACGCCTTTTCTTCGAAGAAGAATCATCAATTC
This sequence comes from Pseudophryne corroboree, assembly GCF_028390025.1. Classification (NCBI taxonomy): domain Eukaryota; kingdom Metazoa; phylum Chordata; class Amphibia; order Anura; family Myobatrachidae; genus Pseudophryne; species Pseudophryne corroboree. The sequence continues at coordinate 407,868,211 of NC_086452.1, forward strand.
GGCCATTACCTTGGTAAAGACCCCGGGGTGCCGTGGACAATCCAAACGGCAGCGTCTGAAACTGATAGTGACAGTTCTGCACCACGAACCTGAGGTACCCTTAGTGAGAAGGGCAAATTTGGGACATAGAGGTAAGCATCCCTGATGTCCCGGGACACTATATAGTCCCCTTGGTTCGTTATCACTGCTCTGAGTGACTTCATCTTAATTTGAACCTTTGTAAGTGTTCAAAAAAAATTTTTTAGAATAAGTCTCACCTAGCCTTCTGGCTTCAGTACCACAATATAGTGTGGAATAATACCCCTTTTCTGTAGTAGGAGGGGTAATTTAATTGTCACCTGCTGGGAACACAGCTTGTGAATTTTTTCCCATACTACCTCCTTGTCGGAGGGAGACTTGGTAAAGCAGACTTCAGGAGCCTGCGAAGGGGAAACGTCTCGACATTCCCATCTGTACCCCCGGGATACTACTTGTAGGATCCAGGGGTCCTGTACGGTCTCAGCGCCATGCTGAGAACTTGTCAGACGCGGTGGAACGCTTCTGTTCCTGGGAATAGGCTGCCTGTTGCAGTCTTCTTCCCTTTCCTCTATCCCTGGGCAGATATGATCTTATAGGGACGAGAGGACTGAGGCTGAAAAGACGGTGTCTTTTTCTGCAGAGATGTGACTTAGGGTAAAAAACGGTGGATTTTCCAGCAGTTGCCGTGACCACCAGGTCCGATGGACCGACCCCAAACAAGTCCTCTTCCTTTATACGGCCATACTGTGCCGTTTGGAATCTGCATCACCTGACCACTGTCGTGTCCATAACATCTTCTGGCAGTTATGGACATCGCGTTTATTCATGATGCCAGAGTGCAAATATCCCTCTGTGCATCTCGCATATATAGAAATGCTCTATAGTCAATAAAATACTGTCCCTGTCAAGGGTATCAATATTTTTAGTCAGGGAATCCGACCAAGCCACCCTAGCTCTGCACATCCAGGCTGAGGCGATCGCTGGCCGCAGTATAACACCAGTATGTGTGTATATACTTTTTATGATATTTTCCAGCCTTGTCAGCTGGTCCTTGAGGACGGCCCTATCTATAGACGGTACCGCCACTTGTTTTGATAAGCGTGTGAGCGCCTTATCCACCTTAAGGGGTGTTTCCCAACGCGCCCTAACTTCTGGCGGGAAAGGGTATACCGCCCATAATTTTCTATCGGGGGGAACCCACGCATCATCACACACTTTATTTAATTTATCTGATTCAGGAAAAACTATGGTAGTTTTTTCACATCCCACATAATACCCTCTTTTGTGGTACTTGTAGTATCAGAAATACGTAACACCTCCTTCATTGCCTTTAACGTGTGGCCCTAATAAGGAATACGTTTGTTTATTCACCGTCGACACTGGATTCAGTGTCCCTGTCTGTGTCTGTGTCGACCGACTAAAGTAAACGGGCGTTTTAAAACCCTTGACGGTGTTTTTGAGACGTCTGGACCGTACTAATTGTTTGTCGGCCGTCTCATGTCGTCAACCGACCTTGCAGCGTGTTGACATTATCACGTAATTTCCTAAATAAGCCATCCATTCCGGTGTCGACTCCCTAGAGAGTGACATCACCATTACAGGCAATTGCTCCGCCTCCTCACCAACATCGTCCTCCTACCTGTCGACACACACGTACCGACACACAGCACACACACAGGGAATGCTCTGATAGAGGACAGGACCCACTAGCCCTTTGGAGAGACAGAGGGAGAGTTTGCCAGCACACACCAAAAACGCTATAATTATATAGGGACAACCTTATATAAGTGTTTTCCCTTATAGCATCTTAATATATATATAAGCATATCGCCAAATTAGTGCCCCCCCTCTCTGTTTTAACCCTGTTTCTGTAGTGCAGTGCAGGGGAGAGCCTGGGAGCCTTCCCTCCAGCCTTTCTGTGAGGGAAAATGGCGCTGTGTGCTGAGGAGATAGGCCCCGCCCCTTTTTCGGCGGCCTCGTCTCCCGCTCTTAACGGATTCTGGCAGGGGTTAAATATCTCCATATAGCCTCCGGAGGCTATATGTGAGGTATTTTTAGCCAAAATAGGTATTCATTTGCCTCCCAGGGCGCCCCCCTCCCAGCGCCCTGCACCCTCAGTGACTGCCGTGTGAAGTGTGCTGAGAGGAAAATGGCGCACAGCTGCAGTGCTGTGCGCTACCTTTAGAAGACTGAGGAGTCTTCTGCCGCCGATTCTGGACCTCTTCTTACTTCAGCATCTGCAAGGGGGCCGGCGGCAAGGCTCCGGTGACCATCCAGGCTGTACCTGTGATCGTCCCTCTGGAGCTGATGTCCAGTAGCCAAGAAGCCAATCCATCCTGCACGCAGGTGAGTACACTTCTTCTCCCCTAAGTCCCTCGTTGCAGTGATCCTGTTGCCAGCAGGACTCACTGTAAAATAAAAAACCTAAGCTAAACTTTCCTAAGCAGCTCTTTAGGAGAGCCACCTAGATTGCACCCTTCTCGGCCGGGCACAAAATCTAACTGGCTTGGAGGAGGGTCATAGGGGGAGGAGCCAGTGCACACCACCTGATCCTAAAGCTTTACTTTTTGTGCCCTGTCTCCTGCGGAGCCGCTATTCCCCATGGTCCTTTCAGGAACCCCAGCATCCACTAGGACGATAGAGAAATATATATATTAAACCCCATCATTCATACAATGGATTTCTAAAAAGTGTTAAATTGCCGGTTAGGGCGCAACAAACTAATTTTTGAGACCTTCAGCAAAACTCCCCTTTTGTATTAACGTGAAGGTTAACACAACGGCACAGAAATGATGTATAATGATATATATTTAGTCTATAATTAAAATGCAATGAATTGTTATATTAATGATTGCAGTTAATGGCTAAAATTATAGCAGATTGCATGCTGCTCCTGGGAGCATGAGGAGACTGCTTCCCTCACGTTTTCAATCCATTTTTTTTTTCCATAGCTAGTGACTTTGCTGAAAGGAACAGGTCACATTGCACACTCTTTGTCTGACGGAAGATAAACATCCATACTTTGAGTTTCAAAGTGCTTATGCAGTTTGGTTTATTGCCGCTAATGGTACATGCTAATGTACCTGGTTGGAGCATTACTTGGAAGTAACGGATAATAAGGGATATTAGAATATATTCACATCTGTAACACACTTTGATCTAGGGGTGTCCACCTACAGCAGCAGCAGCAATATTTTTGTTTCTCCTACGGATTTTGCCGGGGTAATGTATACAAAGTGTTAGGCAATTTTGTGCAACATCAAGGGTTTTTGCCGAGTGCTGGTAGAAGGGAACTGGCTATGCTTGGCCTAGTATTGTTATATTGCAGTTGTGATTGATTTGAGGTTTTTCTAACTACTCAAGGAGGAGTATTGTGCTAGAGAGAAGTATTACATAACTGAATGTTTTACTAATTGAACTATGATGTTCGAAGTAATGGGCCCTACACACTCGGCGGCTGGCCACCGAGATGGCCGGCAGGCGACCCGGCGGCGGTGGGGAAGTGGCGGTGGGAGTGAAGTTTCTTCACTCCCCCCGTGACCCCGCTTCATAGCAGTGCATGCTAATATGGACGAGATTGTCCATATTGGCCTGCAGGTTTGAACGAGCCAGCACCAACGATGACCGCGTATTGTTCATCGTTGGTGCCTACACACTGAAAGATATGAACGGTATCTCGTTCATTAATGAACGAGATCGTTCATATCTTTCAGTGAAATCTTTGTGTGTAGGGCCCTTAAGTCAATCGGACATTCATTTCTTCTCCAGTTTGGCAGCAGTATGTATTCTGTTGTTTTTAACAACACGAGTGGCCCAGTTGGTACATGAGGCCGGATGTAATGGCTTGCGAGACGGCAGGAGCTCCAGGACGCCGGCCAAACTGGTACGTTTTTGTAAGGCCGCAAACATTTACAAGGCAAAACCTGATTACAAGGTAAAACCAATAAAGTTTTGCCTTGTAAATGTTTGCGGCTATAAAGAAAACGTATGAGTTCGGCCAGCGTATCGTAGCTCCGGCCGTTTCACAAGCGATAACATCCGGCCCATGATCTTGTTGTCTGGTCCAGCTCTCAACTCCAAGTTAATGAAAGGACTCCTGGAGGGAGACCACCTATTTGCTTCATTTGTCACACATGTTTCATTAACGTTAAATCGGCTAAAGATAAGACAGGGAAAGACTGATGGAAAGTTGTTAGTGGTAAGCGTGTTCCCCTCTTACCCAGCTCACTGACCCGCTACCCAAGCAGTCTATCAGGCTGGCTATGCCTGGTACAGTCGATAAGGTATCTAATCGCTCGTTTTACTAGAGAAATGGTTAAATTGCTGATTAAAGTTCCCAACTCTTGTTTCTTTTGAAACAGAAACCCAACTTCCCTAACAGAAATAAAAGCCGCCAGGTCTTTCTGAAAGAAATATTTTGCATATTTTAATAGGCCCATTTTCTTACTGAGTCTCAGGTATGTTTTATTCATTACGGTCTACCTTATTCACTGGTACTCCAAAATGACTCTGGTGCATGTGCTTAGATGGCATGGTAATATCTTACTAGCATTAAAGGAACTGGCTTCTGAGGAACATCACGGATCATTTTATCAGTTCTGAACATGTTTACTGGAAAGGTGTTTTTTTTCTTTTCACAAATAAGTGTGTGTATTTTCCGTCCATCTGTAAGTTGTCCTTTTATTAAAGTTTTGGTTAACCGTAGGAAATGTAGAAAATATGTACGTCTGCTGTGCAAACATTTCCTACACTTTTTTTTTTTTCTTTTCCTTTTTTCCAAATAAGTAAAATGTTTACAAGCAAGAATTGCATAGCAATAAAAAATAATTGCCTATAAGTAGGACAGCTCTAAAGCAAAATGTATTTAAATCGGAAATAAAACCACTAATTTGCCATTAACCAATATGAAAGGCTGAATAATATACATGAAAGCATCCCCTTTAAATAAGCACCAAATTCCAGGGCAGACACGGTGTCAGGTGTCGTGTGAATGGGGGGAGGAGACTCAGACCCGGGAAATTTCCGGGTTGACAGACCTGGGTTGTACCCATGTATATCCCGTAACTTGTGTCTGAAAGGGGTATAAGTGGCCGAGAGAGGTGAGAGGTAACTTACCCCTTAGTTGGGCTAGTCACCAAGTATATGTGCATGTGTAGGCTTGCCATACCATCCCTTTAAACCAGGACACTCGTGGATAACACAATTTCTGTGGCTGATTGAAACCAGGTGAAATGCAGGCTTGAAGTCAGCAGCCACAGAACCTGCATAAATCATAGGTGTTCTCGTTCAAAAGGGTAGTATGGTAAGCCTGTGCATTCGTGACTGTTGGCCAGCAGTGGAACGGATAGCCTGGATTTGAATGTTTAGTTCCACTTGATAAAAAAAAATTAAAAGTACAGTAAGTAAAAAAATTCTGATAATAAAACAAAAATGTATTTGTAAAAAAATTGCATCACTTCTAAATGGGATGATGTGGCTATCCCAACGTTCAGAATGCTGGCGGGCCTTTGTTAGATGGGAAATATCCCTGTCTCGGATGAATACGGGTGTATGGAGGTAGGGCATGGGCAGCTTGGTACATCAGATAGGGGGACCTTCTATTAAATGAGTGGAGATCCAGTTCGCACTTCACTTCTCTGCAGTGATAGGGCTACAGCACATACATAGTCATGGGTATCCGTTTGGCAGGTCGACCACTATTGGTCAACATTGACATTGTCAATGTCGACACATGGAAAGGTCGACTTAGCTTTTATTTTTAATAAAAATTAGATTTTTGCAACTTTTTCATACTTTACCATCCACGTGGACTACGGTTGAGAAAAGTAACCTGTACTGAGTGGAGCAAGGCACCTTGCCCGCAACCGCGAGCCAGGCAAGGGGACACGGTACACTTATTGGGGTTCCTGGTCATGTTACAGAAAAGATAACACCAAAAACAGTTCAAAAACCCATGTCAACCTTTTCACGTGTCGACCTGTCCCGTGTCGACCATTTTCATGTGTCTACTATCGGTCCATGTCGGCCATGTCAATGTCGACCAATAGTGGTTGACCTAATGACTGTTGACCTTACATGGTCGACCATTCATACCAGAACCATAGTCATTAAACTCTAGTTATGGTATGTGGGTGGCAGAATTGGCAAACCTCTTCACTAAAGATAATTGCCAATAAATGAATACCTTGAGGTGTCCTTTAAGAGCAATAGAATTTACTAGTCGCTCAACAAAATAAATAAATGGTGTATGATATTTTAGATATTATAATTATATTATATTTTATTATGGTTTAATAATTATTATTATTTTATATTTCATATAATATACACCTTGGCAATTTCTTTAAAAATGAGAATTATGGGCATCGTGACTAATCAGCTGAACAGTCTTTAATATGCTCTTCACCTGCTTCTCTTATTTTCGGCTTAGCGCACAAAGTTTGGAGTGGCCAGATATTGCACCAGCAGGATGACTTCTGAGTGGAGTTAAAATCTTTTCAAGTTGTTGAACTGAATGAATCTCTCGGTTACAAAGCCTAATCAATTTCTGAACCATTTTAAATCAAACAACCTCCAGTCATTTGGGGTTCTCATCTCCTATAAAATACTTAATTTTCTCATCCATCACACTAATCAATAAAATACAGAACACACTTTTTTTTTTTCCCCCTCCACTGCCAAAGCACATGTGAAATAGGTAATTTAAAAATAATGAAATGAGATTGTTCACAAAGAAGTTATTTAACTGGGAATGTGACTCGTGGCAGCTTTGTTGCCATAAATTCTATTTTACAAGGCTGTATAGCAGCCATAAGGGATTTTAAATATGTAGCATGAGTTAGCGCCACAGCATCTGTAAATGGGTTTACTTACAATTAAAATTAATGTCTCCCTTTATCTTGTATTGTTCAAGGAAATCTAACTTGCCAAAACAGTGATATCTATAATGATACCTAGTAAAGGTTTCTATCACGCTTAAAGGAAGCTTGTAGAGTAGAACATTAACTTTTTTTTTTTTGGGGGGGGGGGTTTATAGAATAGGATAACAATTTAATAGTTGGTGATTTGATGTTCCCAGTTTAGTTTAGACAAAATATGATGGACCTAGGGGTCTTTTTGCTAAGCCTTGGATAGAGATAAAGTGGATGGAGATAAAGTGCCATTTTGCAAGCTGTGTTTGCAAAAATTCAGGAGCTGTTTGGTATATTATCTTGATCCACTTTCTCTCTCTCCAATGATTAGTACTGTATATAGATCCCCTAGTGTGAAATTCCTCAAATATTTTTGTTGTATAATAGTATCTCTACTTGGTATATAAATAAAGTGTAAGCAAAGCCATAAGCCTCACATTCAACTGTAATGCCACTTTATAATCATTATTTCCTAAAAGTAACCCCCCCCCACCACACACACACACACACACACACACACACACACACACACACTTTGTTATGCACTGTTGGAGACGTGACTAAATTGTCCAGAATCGATGTTTCACTATTCCTGAAGGGAGGTCAACCACATAGGTCGGTGTAACTGTAGAAATATAGGGGTATATTTAAGACTGCAGTTTCTGACTGATTGAGGTCAGAAGGGATTCTGACCTATTCAACCTATTCAATATTCATTCTCAGGCCTTTTCTTCCGACAAGCCTGGAGTTCCGACTTGTCGGAACACTGTTGGAATACACGCGAAGCCGCCGATCCACATGTATGGTCGGAAGCGGTGCCAAACCCAACAGATTTTAGCCCAGTTTTAAAAAAAAAAGTCGGATTGACACTGTTGGGAATGGTCCAAACCTGTTGGGTTTGGCCTGGCATTGAATAGAGAGCTGTCGGGTCCTTAGCTATTGAATACACCCCATAAAATACAAATAATGCCCAATACACACCGCACTCTGTTACCTGGAAACAGATTTAAGTCCCCATTACATTGGCACTTGTTTTTTAATTTTACATGGCTTGAAGTAGATGTTTTTGTTTTATATACTGATCCATAAAACTGGTCACCTCCAAAAAAAAAAAAATACTTTTCCATAGATTTGCTTAAAAAAAAAAGTGAGGGTGCAAAATCAAAATCCACTTAAAAGTAATCCTACCCGTTATTTCCAAATTCAATTAAAATAAGTTAATGTAAGTCACATTTTTTTCGCTGTCTGTAGTCTGGTGGTTATGTGTAAATATAAATATGCTTCTCTCTGTACGGTCTTGGTGGAATGGTAAAGACTTTCCATTAAAGAACACTATATAAACTGAGCATGGAAGAGGGTTCTAGGAAACTTAGAGATAGGATAATTGACCGATACAAATCTGGGAAAGGGTAAAACGTCTTTGCAAAGACATTAAATGAGTCTACCATAACCTGGTCTTCCGTCTCCATTATATACTTCATCAAATCTGCCTTTAATACACTCAGTATGGCTGGGACCACGTCTTTTTACTCTAATGGTAATCTTTTAAAAAGGGGCGTGCTATGCACCGTTATTACATTTCCCAAGTGAGATCACTGCAACACTCCATTGCCAATATACTGTAGGTCTGTTATTAGACATAGGGGGTAATTCAGAGTTGATTGTAGCAGCAAATTTGTTAGCAGTTGGGCAAAACCATGTGCACTCCAGGGTGGCAAATATAACATGTGCAGAGAGATATAGGTTTGGGTGGGTTATTTGTTTCTGTGCAGGGTAAATACTGTCTGCTTTATTTTTACACTGCAATTTAGATTTCAGTTTGAACACACGCCATCCAAATCTTACTCTCTCTACACATGTTATATCTGCCCCCCCCCCCTGCAGTGCTCATGGTTTTGCCCAACTGCTAACAAATTTGCTGCTGCGATCATCTCTGAATTACCCCCACAGTTCTTGTAGAAGTTTATTTATAATGCAGCAAAGGTTGCAGAACCAGTTGTTGTCTTGAGATTAAACAGTTTTCAAACTCCTCTCTCATGGAGGTCCGGGATGAAGATTAGTCAGCGGGTCCATAATTTGACTGGGCGATCTTTTCTAAGAGTGATAATAAATATTGAACAAATTAAGACCTCCGTGACAATATTTGAGAACTACTTCCCAGTTGCTGTTCTCTTCAGATGATGCCATAATTTGCTCCTGTGTTAACCATCGGAATAGAAAACATGTCTGATTTGCTGGTTTGCAGGCAATTTGCAAATTTTCCATGAGCCATATCCATAAAATCAATTCTGATGTAAAGTTTACATGAAGTCATTGCTTACTTTCACTGGGCAGCCAAATAAATCCATTTATTTCTAATAGCCTTTCCGCTTACCGCTGCAAGCTGTCGCATTGCCAGTCCAACGTGGCACCTTTCCCATGTGCAATCAAAATTATCCACTGATTTCTAGCTATGGACCCAAACGTTCTGTTTATTAAAAATTAATTGATCTTGAGTCTCAAGGGAAAATGCTTCTTAGCAGGTATCGTTGATCTGCTTAGACTTTAGTCTTAGATCTTATTTGAATGTAAAAGCATTAACCTTTTATATGTCAGTCTTGCTCTTTATTTACACAAGGATGGAGAGCTAGTTTTGCAAGGAAAAAAATAAATGTAAAATAAAATACCAATTATTTTCAAATTATTTGTATTTTTTAGTAAGTTTTATAGCTGATCTAGTTTTTATTTTTTATTTTATGAATTTACGTGTAATTACTTTATTTTCTTAACCCCCCCCCCCCTCCCACTACCAACCCTCGGTCTGACTTTGAGTACTTTGAGACCTGCTTCTCCACTTGCTCCTTTATGGAAGTGTTAATAAGTGGCCTGTCTGGTTGGAAAAAAAGACAAGGTTGGCAGGTGCAAAGTAATGTACGAAATTGCAGGATTCTCCTCGCTCCTGCTGATATAACCCTGCCAGCAAGTGTGAGCCCAACATCAGTAGGCTTGCACAAGTCATTGGGGAACCAACCAGATGGTGGTTATATTGGACACCGGTCAAGTAAAGATTCCATTTTACTTTGTTCGCTCTGCCCAAGTCTGAATTTCTACTTTTACGTAGCATTCCTTTGCATCAACACATTTTAGCTGCTAACACTTTAGACTGCATTTATAGGGGATTCTGGGAAAAGCCACCATCTTGTCATTGGTGTATAAGGACCTTCCACAAGGTGGAGCAAAGAAAGACCTTAGCAATAATAATTGAAGATAATAGGTTTGCTTTGTGTTCTCAGATCATGCAGACAAGTGCTTTTAAAAGATTTTCATTACTATTTATTTCCGTTTTCTTTCACATTATATTGCCTGCACCCATAGGCCGAAGTGCAAACATGGTATGAACAATCCAAAACCTGTATAATGCTTTCCTGCCATTGTCCATTCTGACCAAATAGTCCATTTTTTTTTACCTATGTGGGAACTGAGGCAAGCAGTGTAAAGAGTGGGGAAGTGGACCAGAGGTAACATTCATCAAGTACATGCTATAAAATGATAGGTAAAAGCTGGTTGCCATGTGCAATTTCTCCACTGGTCCACCTCTCCACTTCTCAACTGCTTGATACATCTCGCCCAATGTTCTGGATTTCTTCATTTTTGTAATTTTAGCAATATCTTCCCTGTCTCCCCTGAAGGAATGTGACTGAGAACGTAGTGAAACCTTGCTCAAGCTTATCTGAATGGGCCATTTTGTGGACTCCGCTATAATCCTCTTAACTTTCAAAATAAAAAATTGTTCCAATTGTAGTCTGATGATTGGAGAGAGTATTGGATTCTATCAACTCTGTATTGATGAGCAGATCTCTGTTCATTAAATCCACTCTTGGCATTCTCTTTTGCTAAGGAGCAGTGAAGGACTCTCAGTGCTGTTAGCTGGATATGAGATGGATCCATATAATAAATGAAAACCAATTACTGTTGTATTGACTTTATCAACCGTAAATAGGAGTTTGCAGTATTTAATGAAGTGACACTTTGACAATTTAAAACATAATAAAATATATAGATTATAAATTGTAGTCTATAGGCTATAGTAAGGGCCTTCTTAACTCATAAGCACACAGGGCAGCTGCCCAGGGCCCCACAATTATGCGGGCCTCCAAGCAGGGGTGGTCACAGAGAGTGGCTAGGCAGTATTCGCTACGTGTCTCCCAGCCAGCAGACAGTGAATGGCTCTCCGCATGCTGATTGGTGGATGACTGGAGCTGTCCACCAATCAGAGCACTGACAGCCATGGAAGCATGTGGAAAGACAGTGCAAGAGGGGCATGTTATAATATTTTTTTAATTTGTTCTTGTTAATGGGTGTGTAGGGGCCCCAGTGCATTGTTTTGCCAAGGGCCTAGTAAGTTGTTCAGGCGGCCCTGGCTATAGTCAGCCGTGTAAGCTAGAATCCGCTGTGGGGGGGGGGGGGGGGGGTCTACTCTCTAGCTAAGGTCAATTAATTAGGCAACAAAAGTTTGTGTTGTAGTTTTTTTCTTAGCCAACTCAAGGGTTAAGAATTAATATAAATGTTACCATCTTGTTATATTCTTACCTGCGTGTTTCCTTCCATATGTACATTGTGCGCTTTACAATCACCGCTAATAAGGGCTCCACAGTGAATAGAATAAATTGTATACACTGTAAATTGCTTATCGTTACCTTTTTATCTGCTATTGGGCCATATTAAAATTCTACCTTTTTTTTTATTTTATTTTTTTAATGGGTGCTTGGATGCTGGAGCCCTTTTCCAGAGAGGGCGCTTAAAATCTTTAAGCCCGACACATAATGAGCCTTTATGTACTAGGTGTCGAATATGGTGTTGTCTGATGTTGAAAGGATGTTTCTCATCACCTTCAGAGTACAAGGACCCCTTCACCTTTCATTAAGTGCTAATGTACATTTCTTACATTACTTTATCACCTATATTCTTTTATACTACTAACACAGATTTATGTAATGAATGATTATGTATTGGTGGCATTGTGGGAGTGGGGGGGGGGGGGGTCTTAACGAGCTCCTCATCATATGTGTAATTGTAGTGTGATCTTTTAAAAAGTCCACAAACTGTATCTGTGAGTGGACGTTTCAATGATCAGGTTTTTCTGATATTTGTACACGAAACTGGTGCCTTAATTGTTTCCTGACCACGCTTAGGCTGGCTAGAAGCATTTAGACATCCTATAATCAGTGAAAGATGGGTTATATTGGTGTTTTTGTAGACTTGGGCAATCAGTGTTCAGAGCAGACACTTTCTTAATGTGCAAAATAATCATCTTTATAAATGCAATCTTGCAGCAAAGGAAATCAATGGCTTGTCAGATGAGCCGCTATGCTAAACCTGTTTGGTTTTTTTTTTTATGTATCTCCGTCTTCTTGATACCGGGCTTCGTTAATATTCCAAAGGTAAAAAGTTTGCAAGCTGTAATCTCGAGAGAAGACAAGCGTGACATCTGGTTCACACCTGCGATTTTACGGAGAGAGACCTGCTCCATGTTTAATTCAAGGCTGTGAAAGTTGCATGGAATTAAATTTCCTTGGGTCTCCTGGCTTTTCTTGTGCTTTCTTACAAGTCAGCTTTCTTTCTTTTCCTTTTTCTCTTTCTTTTTCATTCTTTATGTTTCTTTTTCTTTTCCCTCCTTTTTTCTTTTTCTTTTTTCTCCTTTTCTTTTTCTTTCTTTATGTTTCTTTTTCTTTTCCCTCCTTTTTTCTTTTTCTTTTTTCTCCTTTTCTTTTTTTCTCCTTTTCTTTTTTCTCTTTTTTCTCCTTTTCTTTTTTTCTCCTTTTCTTTTTTCTCTTTTCTCTTTCTTTTTTCTCCTTTTCTTTTTTCTCCTTTTCTTTTTCTTTTTTCTCTTTTTTTTTTCTTTTCTTTTCATTTTCTCTTTCTTTCTTTCTTTCTTTCTTTCTTTCTTTCTTTCTTTCTTTCTTTCTTTCTTTCTTTCTTTTTCTTTCTTTCTTTTTCTCTTTCTTTCTCTTTCTTTTTCTTTTTTTTTCTTTTTCTCTTTCTTTTTCTCTTTCTTTTTCTCGTTCTTTTTCTTGTTCTTTTTCTTGTTCTCTTTTTTTCTTTCTCTTTCTTTCTCTCTTTTTCTCTTTTCTTTTTTTTCTCTTTCTTTCTTTCTTTTTTTTTTCTCTTTCTCTTTCTTTAACTCTTTCTCTTTCTTTCTGTACATGCAGTATACTAAGTCATATTTAAGTATATTCAACTACTTGGTTCCTCTCCCCTCCTGCCCCCTCCTGGTTCATGTCCGACAACAAATATTGCACTTTTTGATTAAATAAACTGTTATATGATATTTTGCTTCTTGCAAAGTATATAACATTTTACCATCTTAATATGTGCTATATACTAAAACATAGGGCTGGGTTTTGTCCGGTTAAAAAAATTCTTATATTGGTAAAAATCTTTTAGACGCAGCGAAAAAATAAACTTCCTGAGTGGCTAAAAATAACCAGTCTCAGAGGAACAGTGCAGAGTTATATACTATATATGCAGTGGAATTGAGAACCCCTGTTTGAGTTAGCAGCACCGATGCTGTCAAATCACCAGTTCTCACCAGAGCTAAAGCATTTTGCCCAGTAATAAATAAAAAGTTTTAGCAACACTAGAACTTCAACCAAAGCTAAAAGTCTAGTTCTGAGTGATGAACAAAGAGTTGGTACAGAACTAAAATGTACTGACCGTGGTTTACAACTTTTTTTTTTTATATTAACAGATTGATTGCATCTCAAAATTAACAATTTTAGTGATGTTGTCCTTTAAGTATTAAAATGACGGAGTATTATAATGAAACCATTTACAGTGTCCTCAAACCATACAAGCTCTTCTGGTTTTTGTTTAAGAACTTTTCTCTGCAGTGTTCTTCAGTACTAGTGCCAATAAGTAAAATGAATGCTCCCATGATCAAGCCCTTGTTTTAATTATCCTAAGTTAAAAAAAATATGTATCAAAATAAGGGCACATCAAAGCATACTGATCCACCAAGATCACTCCCTCCTCTGCCCAAGACCCCATCTCACTTTAGCCCCAAAATTCAGAGAAAGTCCTGTGAAATTCAGGAGCCTTTGGAAGTTTTCTATTCGCTTCCATATTCCAAGTTTTCTCTGACGTCCTAGTGGATGCTGGGACTCCGTAAGGACCATGGGGAATAGCGGCTCCGCAGGAGACAGGGCACAAGAATAAAAGCTTTAGGATCAGGTGGTGTGCACAGGCTCCTCCCCCTATGACCCTCCTCCAAGCCTCAGTTAGATTTTTGTGCCCGAACGAGAAGGGTGCAGGCTAGGTGGCTCTCCTGAGCTGCTTAGAATAAAAGTTTATTTTAGGTTTTTTATTTTCAGTGAGTCCTGCTGGCAACAGGCTCACTGCATCGTGGGACTAAGGGGAGAAGAAGCGAACTCACCTGCGTGCAGAGTGGATTGGGCTTCTTAGGCTACTGGACATTAGCTCCAGAGGGACGATCACAGGTTCAGCCTGGATGGGTCCCGGAGCCGCGCCGCCAGCCCCCTTACAGAGCCAGAAGAGCGAAGAGGTCCGGTGAAATCGGCGGCAGAAGACGGTCCTGTCTTCAGACTAAGGTAGCGCACAGCACCGCAGCTGTGCGCCATTGCTCTCAGCACACTTCACACTCCGGTCACTGAGGGTGCAGGGCGCTGGGGGGGGGGAGCGCCCTGAGACGCAATATAAACAGATAATACCTTAGGTTGGCAAAAGAATACATCACATATAGCTCCTGGGCTATATGGATGTATTTTAACCCCTGCCATTTTTACAGAAAAGAGCGGGAGATAAGGACGTCGTGAAGGGGCGGAGCCTATCTCCTCAGCACACAAGCGCCATTTTCCCTCACAGCTCCGCTGGAAGGACGGCTCCCTGACTCTCCCCTGCAGACCTGCTACAGAATCAGGGTAAAAAAGAGAAGGGGGGCACTATTGGCAGCTAATAATAATAAACAGCAGCTATAAGGGAATAACACTTATATAAGGTTATCCCTGTATATATATATAGCGCTTGGTGTGTGCTGGCAGACTCTCCCTCTGTCTCTCCAAAGGGCTAGTGGGGTCCTGTCCTCTATCAGAGCATTCCCGGTGTGTGTGCTGTGTGTCGGTACGTGTGTCGACATGTATGAGGAGGAAAATGATGTGGAGGCGGAGCAATTGCCTGGGTTAGTGATGTCACCCCCTAGGGAGTCGACACCTGACTGGATGATCGTATTTAAAGAATTAAGTGATAATGTCAGCACTTTGCAAAAAAACTGTTGACGACATGAGACAGCCGGCAAATCAATTAGTGCCTGTCCAGGCGTCTCAGACACCGTCAGGGGCCCTAAAACGCCCGTTACCTCAGTGGGTCGACACAGACCCAGACACAGATACTGAGTCTAGTGTCGACGGTGAGGAGACAAACGTAATGTCCAGTAGGGCCACACGTTACATGATCACGGCAATGAAGGAGGCATTGAACATTTCTGACACTACAAGTACCACAAAGAAGGGTATTATGTGGGGTGTGAAAAAACTACCAATAGTTTTTCCTGAGTCAGATGAATTAAATGAGGTGTGTGATAAAGCGTGGGTTTCCCCCGACAAAAAACTGCTAATTTCTAATAAATTATTGGCACTATATCCTTTCCCGTCAGAGGTTAGGACGCGTTGGGAAACACCCCCTAGGGTAGATAAGGCGCTCACACGTTTATCTAAACAAGTAGCGTTACCGTCTCCTGATACGGCCACCCTCAAAGAACCAGCTGATAGAAGGCTGGAAAATATCCTAAAAAGTATATACACACATACTGGTGTTATACTGCGACCAGCAATCGCTTCAGCCTGGATGTGCAGTGCTGGAGTCGCGTGGTCGGATTCCCTGACTGAAAATATTGATACCCTGGATAGGGACAATATATTGTTAACTATAGAGCATTTGAAGGATGCATTACTATATATGCGTGATGCACAGAGGGATATTTGCACCCTGGCATCAAGAGTAAGTGCTATGTCCATTTCTGCCAGAAGAGCGTTATGGACGCGACAGTGGTCAGGGGATGCGGATTCCAAACGACATATGGAAGTATTGCCGTATAAAGGGGAGGAGTTATTTGGGGCTGGTCTATCGGACCTGGTGGCCACGGCAACGGCTGGAAAGTCCACCTTTTTACCCCAGGTCACTTCACATCAGCAGAAAAAGACACCGTCTTTTCAAACTCAGTCCTTTCGTTCCCATAAGTACAAGCGAGCAAAAGGCCACTCTTTTCTGCCCCGGGGCAGAGGAAGAGGAAAAAGACTGCACCATGCAGCCGCTTCCCAGGAGCAGAAGCCCTCCCCTGCTTCTGCCAAGTCTTCAGCATGACGCTGGGGCTTTACAAGCAGACTCAGACATGGTGGGGGCCTGTCTCAAGAATTTCAACGCGCAGTGGGCTCACTCGCAAGTGGACCCCTGGATTCTACAGGTAGTATCGCAGGGGTACAAACTGGAATTCGAGGCGTTTCCCCCTCGCCGGTTCCTGAAGTCTGCTCTACCAAAGTCTCCCTCCGACAGGGAGGCAGTTTTGGAAGCCATTCACAAGCTGTATTCCCAGCAGGTGATAATCAAGGTACCCCTCCTACAACAGGGAAAGGGGTATTATTCCACGCTGTTTGTGGTACCGAAGCCGGACGGCTCGGTGAGACCAATTTTAAATCTGAAATCCTTGAACACTTACATAAAAAGGTTCAAATTCAAGATGGAGTCACTCAGAGCGGTGATAGCGAACCTGGAAGAAGGGGACTATATGGTGTCTCTGGACATCAAAGATGCTTATCTCCACGTCCCAATCTACCCTTCTCACCAAGGGTACCTCAGGTTTGTAGTACAAAACTGTCATTATCAGTTTCAGACGCTGCCGTTTGGGTTGTCCACGGCACCTCGGGTCTTTACCAAGGTAATGGCCGAAATGATGATTCTTCTTCGAAGAAAAGGCATCTTAATTATCCCTTACTTGGACGATCTCCTGATAAGGGCAAGGTCCAGGGAACAGTTAGAAGTCGCAGTAGCACTATCTCAGGTAGTGTTACGTCAGCACGGGTGGATCCTAAATATTCCAAAATCGCAGCTGATTCCAACGACACGTCTACTGTTCCTAGGAATGATTCTGGACACAGTCCAGAAGAAGGTGTTTCTCCCGGAGGAGAAGGCCAGGGAGTTATCCGAGCTAGTCAGGAACCTCCTAAAACCAGGCCAGGTGTCAGTGCATCAGTGCACGAGGGTCCTGGGAAAAATGGTGGCTTCTTACGAAGCGATTCCATTCGGAAGATTCCATGCAAGAACGTTTCAGTGGGATCTACTGGACAAATGGTCCGGATCGCATCTTCAGATGCATCAGCGGATAACCCTGTCGCCAAGGACAAGGGTGTCTCTTCTGTGGTGGCTGCAGAGTGCTCATCTACTAGAGGGCCGCAGATTTGGCATTCAGGATTGGATCCTGGTGACCACGGATGCAAGCCTGAGAGGCTGGGGAGCAGTCACACAGGGAAGAAATTTCCAGGGCTTGTGGTCAAGCATGGAAACATCTCTTCATATAAACATTCTGGAACTAAGGGCCATTTACAATGCCCTAAGTCAAGCGAAACCCCTGCTTCAGGGTCAGGCGGTATTGATCCAATCGGACAACATCACGTCAGTCGCCCACGTAAACAGACAGGGCGACACGAGAAGCAGGAGGGCAATGGCAGAAGCTGCAAGGATTCTTCGCTGGGCGGAAAATCATGTGATAGCACTGTCAGCAGTGTTCATTCCGGGAGTGGACAACTGGGAAGCAGACTTCCTCAGCAGACACGACCTCCACCCGGGAGAGTGGGGACTTCACCCAGAAGTCTTCCACCTGATAGTAAACCGTTGGGAAAAACCAAAGGTGGACATGATGGCGTCCCGTCTAAACAAAAAACTAGACAGATATTGCGCCAGGTCAAGGGACCCTCAGGCAATAGCGGTGGACGCTCTGGTAACGCCGTGGGTGTACCAGTCAGTGTATGTGTTCCCTCCTCTGCCTCTCATACCAAAAGTACTGAGAATCATAAGAAGGAGAGGAGTAAGAACTATACTCGTGGTTCCGGATTGGCCAAGAAGGACTTGGTACCCGGAACTTCAAGAGATGCTCACGGACGAACCGTGGCCTCTACCTCCAAGAAAGGACCTGCTCCAGCAGGGGCCTTGTCTGTTCCAAGACTTACCGCGGCTGCGTTTGACGGCATGGCGGTTGAACGCCGGATCCTGAAGGAAAAAGGCATTCCAGATGAAGTCATCCCTACCCTGGTCAAGGCCAGGAAGGACGTAACCGCAAAACATTATCACCGCATTTGGCGAAAATATGTTGCGTGGTGTGAGGCCAAGAAGGCCCCTACAGAGGAATTTCAACTGGGTCGTTTCCTCCATTTCCTGCAAACAGGACTATCTATGGGCCTAAAATTAGGGTCCATTAAGGTTCAAATTTCGGTCCTGTCGATTTTCTTCCAGAACACCACTGTGGACTTAAAATATCTCACATGGAAGGTGACGATGCTGTTAGCCCTGGCTTCAGCCAGGCGTGTGTCAGAATTGGCGGCTTTATCATATAAAAGCCCTTACTTAATTTTTCATTCTGACAGGGCAGAATTGAGGACTCGTCCTCAATTTCTACCTAAGGTGGTTTCTGCATTTCACATGAACCAACTTATTGTGGTACCTGCGGCTACTAGGGACTTGGAGGACTCTAAGTTGCTTGACGTTGTCAGGGCCCTGAAAATATATGTTTCCAGGACGGCTGGAGTCAGAAAATCTGACTCACTGTTTATCCTGTATGCACCCAACAAACTGGGTGCTCCTGCTTCTAAGCAGACGATTGCTCGTTGGATTTGTAGTACAATTCAGCTTGCACGTTCTGTGGCAGGCCTGCCACAGCCAAAATCGGTAAAAGCCCATTCCACAAGGAAAGTGGGCTCATCTTGGGCGGCTGCCCGAGGGGTCTCGGCTTTACAACTTTGCCGAGCAGCTACTTGGTCAGGGGCAAACACGTTTGCTAAATTCTACAAATTTGATACCCTGGCTGAGGAGGACCTGGAGTTCTCTCATTCGGTGCTGCAGAGTCATCCGCACTCTCCCGCCCGTTTGTGAGCTTTGGTATAATCCCCATGGTCCTTACGGAGTCCCAGCATCCACTAGGACGTCGGAGAAAATAAGAATTTACTTACCGATAAATCTATTTCTCGTAGTCCGTAGTGGATGCTGGGCGCCCATCCCAAGTGCGGATTGTCTGCAATACTTGTATATAGTTATTGTTACAAAAATTCGGGTTATTATTGTTGTGAGCCATCTTTTCAGAGGCTCCCTTTCGTTTTATCATACTGTTAACTGGGTTCAGATCACGAGTTGTACGGTGTGATTGGTGTGGCTGGTATGAGTCTTACCCGGGATTCAATATCCTTCCTTATTATGTACGCTCGTCCGGGCACAGTATCCTAACTGAGGCTTGGAGGAGGGTCATAGGGGGAGGAGCCAGTGCACACCACCTGATCCTAAAGCTTTTATTCTTGTGCCCTGTCTCCTGCGGAGCCGCTATTCCCCATGGTCCTTACGGAGTCCCAGCATCCACTACGGACTACGAGAAATAGATTTATCGGTAAGTAAAATCTTATTATTTGCTGCAGTGTTGGACTGGGGCAGGAAGGGACCACCGGGGAATGCACTGACAGAGGCCTATTCTTAGGGGTGTGGACAGCCTCCACAGAGTCTTAAATTACACCATATTCCTGTGCAGTATAATATAACATTATACTGCACTGGACTATGGTTCCAGACATTGCACTGTGATTAGGTTCTAGGCTGTGCACTATTCCCTAGAGGAGGATGGTAGGCCCTTGGGTAGTGGGGCGCACCGGGGGTTTTCCGTGCACCTGTGGGCCATGCTCCAAACTTCAAATGTCTATAGAATAATGTGGCTGGGCAGGCAAGTATGCCTCCCATCTCTGGTCAATTTGGGTGCGTGTATTTATAAAGAATTCTGTCTTTAAAATTGGATTGTTTCCCTCGTGTGACATTTTACTGGCTAATGAATCAAAGTAATCGGTAAATATGAGCGCGTACGGTTTTAATGCAGTCTTTTGAAATGTATTTAATAATCTACTAACCGCTTTAAAATGACTTGCCGTCTTTAAATAGAAGACAAATAAATGGGGAATAATAGATTTGGGAGTGAGTGAAATAATCACCCAGCGGTTTATTATAGCTGAGAACGTTGCTGTTTGTTTGGAATGATTTAGACTTTGCTGTTTATGTTGGAGTGTAGCAATTGGTGTTGTCTTGGAAATTCTATTAAATTTATACTTCCATTTATCCAAAATGATTTTCAGGACTTCATTTCATGGTAAATCATATGGCTGTTAGCAACAAAACAAAGCAATTTCTTAGCGTCTATATTCTAAGCCTTAGCTCGGTCAGCTGGCTATTTTCATACAGTAATAGATACAGAACACAGTAATAATGCTCTGTTAAACAAGCCTCGACCTCTGTTCTCCTATTCCTCCCTTTCCCGTTCATCAAGAGGTCTAAATGAAGGTGACAGTCTGTGTGGGCTGTTTACAAATGGGACCCATATGGCGGCTCTTGAATAATCCTTAGACTGATGTGTGTGGGTGTTTGTATTGTAAGTTTGCATTACAGGGATTCATACCTCCTATGTTTGTTTAATACCCAGTCTTGCTTTATTATTGTGAAGTGCTGTGTTTTCTGTCACTGGAGTGGCCCCCCGCTCTGCCATCTCTTGCTTGCACTCAGGGTCAGACTGGCCCACAGGGGAACCAGTGAAACCACCGGTAGGCCCCACTGCCTGAGGGCCCTCCTCCTCCTCTAAGGATCAGGTTCTAGATTGTGCACTTGTATTATACATGGTAGATATGTTGCATTACACTGCACTAAACTATTGTGTATTTCAAGCCTCTGTGGAGGCTGGCCACACCCCCTTTGTAGGCTGGCCCCACCCCTAAGTATGGGCCCCTATTACTGCATTCCCCCGGTGGGCCCTTCATACCCCAGTCCGACACTGCTTGCACTGGTGATCTCTGCTGGGAGGGCTCAATTATGGGCCACATGGGCCTGAGGCAGAGATGCTGTACTAGTACGGTGTGATTGTGGGCAGTGCCACGTGGCTGTGTACACGCTCTCCACGGCTTCACTAAGGGGGTCATTCCGAGTTGATTGCTCGCTGCTGATTTTTGCAGCGCAGCGATCAGGTGAAAAAACTGCATTTCTGCGCATGCGTATGCCCCGCAATGTGCACGTGCGACGTACGGGTACAAACCTCTGTGGTTCTGCTCAGGTTCTAGCAAAGTTTTCTTTCGCACTGGCGGCCGCTAGAAGATTGACAGGAAGGGGGCGTTACTGGGTGTCAACTGACCGTTTTCAGGGAGTGTTTGCAAAAACGCAGGCGTGCCTGAAAAAACGCAGGCGTGGCTGAGCGGATGTATGACGTTAAATCCGGACAGGAATAGGCTGAAGTGATCGCAAATGCTGAGTAGGTTCAGAGCTACTCTGAAACTGCACAAACTGTTTTTGCAGAGCTCGGATGCACAAGCGTTCGCACTTCTGCTAAGCTAAAATACACTCCCCAGTGGGCGGTGGCATAGTGTTCGCATGGCTGCTAAAAACTGCTAGCGAGCGATCAACTCAGAATGACCCCCTAAATACAGAAAAATAGAAATTTTTCATCATTTTGTGAGAAACCTAGAATACATTTTTAATGCTTATGATGATGGGCCTATTTTTATGTGAAGGATCAGAACTGTAGCTCCTTCCGCCCCATTGTTAATTTGGACCTGTCTATTAGAGAGCTGTAAGGGAGGAGATATCAATGCACCTGATCCATGTGTGCGCAGGCAACACTTCTTACCTGCCCACGAGACGCCGCCAATAAAAGTTATTGCCCCACATTTATTGTTTGTTTATTCAAAGTATTTAAGGGGCGATAAGGGGCGCTGACGTCACTATTGCCAGCACCCTCCTGTCACTACAGCCAGCACCCTCCTGTCACTACAGCCAGCACCCTCCTGTCACTACACCCTCCTGTCACTTCAACCAGCACCCTCCTGTCACTCCAGCCAGCACCCTCCTGTCACTCCAGCCAGCACCCTCCTGTCACTCCAGCCAGCACCCTCCTGTCACTCCAGCCAGCACCCTCCTGTCACTCCAGCCAGCACCCTCCTGTCACTCCAGCCAGCACCCTCCTGTCACTCCAGCCAGCACCCTCCTGTCACTCCAGCCAGCACCCTCCTGTCACTTCAGCCAGCACCCTCCTGTCACTTCAACCAGCACCCTCCTGTCACTACAGCCAGCACCCTCCTGTCACTTCAGCCAGCACCCTCCTGTCACTACAGCCAGCACCCTCCTGTCACTACAGCCAGCACCCTCCTGTCACTTCAACCAGCACCCTCCTGTCACTTCAACCAGCACCCTCCTGTCACTACAGCCAGCACCCTCCTGTCACTACAGCCAGCACCCTCCTGTCACTACAGCCAGCACCCTCCTGTCACTACAGCCAGCACCCTCCTGTCACTTCAACCAGCACCCTCCTGTCACTTCAGCCAGCACCCTCCTGTCACTACAGCCAGCACCCTCCTGTCACTACAGCCAGCACCCTCCTGTCACTACAGCCAGCACCCTCCTGTCACTTCAACCAGCACCCTCCTGTCACTTCAACCAGCACCCTCCTGTCACTTCAGCCAGCACCCTCCTGTCACTTCAGCCAGCACCCTCCTGTCACTTCAACCAGCACCCTCCTGTCACTTCAGCCAGCACCCTCCTGTCACTTCAGCCAGCACCCTCCTGTCACTTCAGCCAGCACCCTCCTGTCACTTCAGCCAGCACCCTCCTGTCACTTCAGCCAGCACCCTCCTGTCACTACAGCCCTCCTGTCACTACAGCCAGCACCCTCCTGTCACTACAGCCAGCACCCTCCTGTCACTACAGCCAGCACCCTCCTGTCACTTCAGCCAGCACCCTCCTGTCACTACAGCCAGCACCCTCCTGTCACTTCAGCCAGCACCCTCCTGTCACTTCAGCCAGCACCCTCCTGTCACTTCAGCCAGCACCCTCCTGTCACTTCAGCCAGCACCCTCCTGTCACTTCAGCCAGCACCCTCCTGTCACTTCAGCCAGCACCCTCCTGTCACTTCAGCCAGCACCCTCCTGTCACTTCAGCCAGCACCCTCCTGTCACTTCAGCCAGCACCCTCCTGTCACTTCAGCCAGCACCCTCCTGTCACTTCAGCCAGCACCCTCCTGTCACTTCAGCCAGCACCCTCATGTGTCACTTCAGCCAGCACCCTCATGTGTCACTTCAGCTTCCCCCAATTCATGCTATTGCAGCAGCCTCTTATGTGTCCTCTGTTTGCTGGTGGATGGCTCATCTCTAGTATCTGTCTCCCTCAGTTCTAAGTCCATGTAGTGCTGCTGCGTGTTTTTCTGGAGAGCAGTGGTTACCGGATCTGCTGTGGTCATGTGACTGTGTGTTAGGAGCCACATTTGAAGAAAGAAAGAGCCGAATGTGGCTCAAGAGCCACAGGTTGGCCACCGCTGGCTTAGTAAATAGACCCCAAAGTTCTCTGCCACAAAAAACATATGTCAGCGCTATTCCCTGCAGTGTTTTCGTGGGTACGAGTATGTGCTGCGCTATGCCACACTTATGGCACCGCCGACTCTTGGATTTTTTTTTGGCTGCGACCA
Organism: Pseudophryne corroboree; assembly: GCF_028390025.1. Classification (NCBI taxonomy): domain Eukaryota; kingdom Metazoa; phylum Chordata; class Amphibia; order Anura; family Myobatrachidae; genus Pseudophryne; species Pseudophryne corroboree. Next base: position 407,891,872 of record NC_086452.1, read on the forward strand.
AAAATCTGCAAATCAGGCTATAATGGGGTGGGGGGGGGAGAGTTTGGGTGCAGTTGCCTGCGCTTTCACACCACAGCACTGTCACCTTGCCCCCCTTCACAGGGAATAGGATTTACGCCAAAGATTGGCCTTAACCTTTTATAGTACATTTTTTGAGTGTGGGAGGAGATAGGAGCGCACACAAGAAACCCACCTAAACAGAGAGAACATATACACTCCACACAGATAGAGCTCTTGTCACCGTAGAACCCATAGCCCCAACAGTAAGAGCCTGCAGTGATAAACATTGTCCAAAATCTCCTCTCCCCCCATATTGGCAAAGCTTCATCATCAGCCACCAACTATTATGACCTTGGCGTTGGTTCTGAGTGCTGGAAGGTCTTATTGCAGTGAATTACTGTACACGTGTAAATAAAAGACTTCCCAGCTATAGACTGCATTAAGTAAAATGGAATCTCTAAGATGTGGTGATATATCTTATCTCTCTCTTTTTGCAGAGTAAATAGTTGGCTGCACCACGGACTCTGTCAGACACCTCATTTTTGTTAATAAATGATGTCCTTAAAGTGTGACAAATTATGCGCACTGGTATATCGAACGGTTGGATTTGTTCTCTCCGCTGTTTGATTCTGATAAATTAAAATGCATTAACCAGTTCATCGGATTCAGATTTATTTATTTATTTCTTTGTTGTTACAGGCTGGAATTTGGGAATGTTTTCATTAATATACAGTGTATGGTACAGACGAGGGCATGCGTCTATAAATAGGGAATATGTGCCTACTGCATATACAGGTTGAGTATCCCATATCCAAATATTCCGAAATACGGAATATTCCGAAATACAGACTTTTTTTGAGTGATAGTGAGATAGTGAAACCTTTGTTTTCTTATCGCTCAATGTACTCAAACTTTGTTTAATACACAAAGTTATTAAAAATATTGTATTAAATGACTTTCAGGCTGTGTGTATAAGGTGTATATGAAAGACAAATGAATTGTGTGTATGTACACACACTTTCTTTAATGCACAAAGTTATAAAAAAATATTGGCTTAAAATTGCCTTCAGGCTGGGTGTATAAGGTGTATTTGTAACATAAATGCATTCTGTGCTTATATTTAGGTCTCATCACCATGATATCTCAGTATGGTATGCAATTATTCCAAAATACGGAAAAATCCGATATCCAAAATTCCTATGGTCCCAAGCATTTTGGATAAGGGATACTCAACCTGTACTATAATGCTATAGATACTGCCACTATAACCGTAAAAAACGAAGTCATTAAAAAATAAGTAAATAAATGAAATGGTTAGTGGTTGCAGATATTTGCCTCCTCTGCCAGAATGTGCCGGCGGTTGCCGAATTTCGGGGATTCTAATTCAGACACCCGGGAAAGTAGGTCAGCATCCCTCATGCCCAGTGACGTGGGTGGTCCAGTAGTTCAATGATGAACGCAATTCATGGAGAATCGAGGCGTTGTAATGCCACATCCTACTGCGGAGTGGCACTAGTCAGGGCGTGGTTCATTTGGGGCGGGGTCATCAAGCTCCCCCTCCCGAAACTCACACACAGAGCTCACACATGGACCCTCCTCAGAGACTTGGCAAATATGGTTTAATGCTACAATAAAACATCACTTTTATACAGTGCGAGCAAGTTTTCAGAGTCCTCCATCTCTCTAGAATACCCCCTTATAGTGAAAGCATTGCCAATGTCGCTCATAATTACATTTGGAAGACATTATGAAAGTTGTGATGGCGGGGATAGTTAAAGGTCCACAGCTACTTAAAGGGCACAGTCATAGGAATTGCAGATTCTGCTACAGCCACCTGCTCACCAATCTGCAGCATCGTCAATGCAGGCAAGCGGGTTAATTGTGCGGAATACTAGGAAGTTATTGGTCTGAGCAGTCACTGTCCTTAGCCATGACCCTGCTCTGATGCTGCCCAAGTTCCGCACAATTGCCACTGTTGGGATCCCAAATACGGCCTACTGGGATGCAGTCAATTTACCTCCAATCAAAATCCCGATGGTCAAAATACAGACACGGACAAAATACCGACATTTAAAATACAGACAAGGTCAAAATACCGACATGTAAAATGCCGACATGAGTTTTTCATGATTTTTTTCATTGAAACCGACTTGTTCATACTTTACCATCTCAGTGGACCTGGAGGGAGAATATAATAGTGTGCCGAGTGCAGCAGTACACTTATATGGTGTCCATGTCGACCTGTGTCGACATACACACAGAAAATCAATGAAATACGCATCTGTATTTTGACCTTGTCTGTATTTTGTCCTTGACGGCATTTTGACCTTGTCGGTCAATTGCTGTCGTGATTTTGACCTTGTCGGTCAATTGCTGTCGGGATTTCGACCGTCGGTCAATTGCTGTCGGGATTTCGACCGTCGGGATGTTGATTGAAGGTATTTCATACCGATCCCGGCCTACTCTTGCACAAATGAAATTCTTTGAGTTCCTTGTTATCTTTCTCACTCAGAATGTTTTCCGTACTGTATAGTATATGTGAAATTTTGCATTTCACAAATTTATGAATAGAGTTGGAACCAATGAAGGCCAGTTCATTCAGATGGGATCAGTATGAGATATCGGCGGTCAGGAGACTGCTTCCCATTCAGATTGATCATATATGTCTGCACTGTGAGTGCTGATGTCAGAACTTCAGTTTTCAATAGTGAAACTTGTGTATTAGAAGGAGTATAATGTAGGTGGGAAGTTTACACGCATGAAACTTATACATGTACGTTAATACTCAGTCTTGTTTTATTTCTGTACTTGTTATTCCCATATGTAACATTTTCAATATTGCAGACAGCATGTAATGCATTGATCTGTGTAGGACCATTTTTTTTTAAACAAAGGAATTGCAGTGTTTTCTCTCTAAAGAAATATCATCAAAACATCTTAAACTAAAGTCGTTGTCTTTTGTATTTGCAGATGCAGATTTATTCCTACAATCCCGACGACTTTGACAGTTTCGGGGCAGCCATTATGGATAAGAGGCTGATTGCTGCAATGTCGGTCTTTTTTCAGGTAAATTGCCAATATCATACTTCTGTAATGAAATCCTTTGTTAGGGTAACCATTAGTTCACTATACTACCTAAATGGACTTTTTTATTCCGTTAACATTATCTTGTGAAGTGCGCCTGGTTTGGGGGACTCACAAAGGAACCTGATTTAGTTTTACAGAACATACTGATTGCAAAGCCACGAAGAGGTGGAGAGAACGATTTCTTTGCACAAAGAATGCTATTTCTAGACACACTTTGTGTTGGAGTATAACAACAGAGATTGGCTAAGTATTACTTGAGAAGCTATATCGGATGGACAGTTGATGATGCTGTATCTTAATGGGCACTGTTGTCTCTTTGTTGTCTTCTGCATTCTTCTTAATGCTCCATGATATGAGATTGCCATGTACTGGTCACTGTAAAATGTATTTTGCAGTCTTTACCTGTGGGTTTGATACTAGAACAATACATATTCTGCAATCCTTTGCTCATTGTAAGACCTTTAAACACGGAGTGGTGGGATATGTAATATAGACAGTCCTGGTGTCCCCTCACTCTCGTGATTTATAGAAGACATTAGTGAGACTAAATCAAGCAGTATGAGGCCGGTTCATACAGGCTGCTGCCATATTTTATTTCTCTGCTTTCTCTCCTGTAATGAGATGATAAAGGGCACCTACAGATTTTACAGATTGGTAATGAACCCATTATCTCTTGGCATTAATGGAATTTGACGATAATTAACACACGTATCACTTTTTAGATAAAACATCTACAAAATGGTGCAATTCCATTCTGTGTCCCACATCCTTGAAGCATCATGTAGATCTGCTGTTTGTGTGGGCTGGCAGTGGACATGTGATCATTGAGTGCCAATGTACTGAGAGCTGGCGGCTTGATGATGTCACAGGATGTTCATCAGGAGCAGACTGGGCATGCTCCTGCCAGTATATGGGCTGTTCACGCAATACCCTGAATTGTCATAGCTGCCCAGATAATGGATATTTCAATGCCGGCATGGCAAAAGTGAATGTAGATCAAATTCTCCATCTGTTCTGTAAATGTAAACACATGTTATATCATGTGTAGTCTACTCAGATTTCTGGTTCATGGACTTTATGAAGCTGTAAACATGCCCATTAAAGTGCCCACGTTACCTAGTTCTTCAGTGGCATGTAGTGAATAGATAGTCTGCATTATCATGAATTAAATATCCGCCCACACAATGGCCATTACCACTGTCTGTAGGTGACCAACAGTATAGCGATTGCTACAGTCTATATTCATTGGGGGGTATTCAATTGTTTGAATTGTCAGTTGGGTGTCTTTTTTTTCCTATCTAATAGACAGAAAAAAAACCATACACCCTACCGACTTCTCAAACATTTGAATTCCTCCCATTGACCGTACATAGAATGGGATAATTTGATATATTGTCAGGCCCATGTGAGTTCCTCCATACCAGCCCCCCACCGTCCCCTTTCTCTGGGATTAATATAATAGTACTCTCATACAATGCTACTGTCATATGAAAGTAAATATGCTCTGACAACACAAAAAAAGCCATTTGTTGGTCCAATGCCTAGACTGAATTGAAAAGTATTGCAATTACCTTTCCTTGTTGACATCAAAACAATAAGAAATGTTTATATGTACAATCAGGTTTGTGCTGTATTAAAATGATCCTACCTGATACAACATTATGGCTGATGGGCAGTTTATATCCTAGCGGTTATAACTGATTTAGTAGGCACGTTCCCTGCTTGGTTTTGGGCTGGAGCCCAGAATTTTGTAATAACACTGAACTCTCCCTCGTACAAGGTTCCGCACAACTGACTCTTCTGTTTGCTTGAGCGCTGTGTGATTGCGCGTCACTGGTGTGCTCACACATAATAGTGTACGTCTCATATATGCCGCCTTCCTCTGCTGCTGGGGAATTTTAGGTAGAACATAACTTGTCCAGCTGTGGTCAGTAACCCTGGGATGTGCTAAATGTAATGTTTGTGCTTCTAGACGATACATTTTAATATGTTGTCATTTTATTTAGCAACTTTTTATTGATTGCTGTCTACTAGGTGGATAGTACAGTATATTACCACGGGGACCTATTGGAGAGTGGACCTCTATGCAGCCATTTTGACGACAATCAGTCTGTCGCCAGTGAATTTTCTGACGGGAGAATGCTGACGATATTATGCTGACGCTGTTGTAATGCTAGTTTAAGCATTTTAACGCTTCGGCATTATAATGTTAAACGTGATTCTTTGCCGTTATGCTTAAAGTTATCTTGCAGACATGGTTAAAATGCTTCAACTAGTGCAGGCCTGGCCAACCTGTGGCTCTCCAGCTGTTGTAAAACTACAAGTCCCATCATGCTTTGCCACTGTTTTGCTAATAAGGAATGCTATAACTGTGTCAGGGCATGCTGGGATGTGTAGTTTCAAAACATCTGGAGAGCCACAGGTTGGCCAGGCCTGAACTAGTGTTACAGTTGTGTCTGCATATTGCCACCAACATTTGTTAGTCAGGAATATTGATTGTCAACAAAAAGTATTTATTTCGAATGGACAGCTTAAAAAAATAAAAGGACAATACATAATAAGCCCCGCTGGCCATAGGTACAGTAGGAGCTACTGAGCGATAATTAGTATTAACTGTGATCTATGAGCCATATCTATATCATAACGCAATACCATTCAGTGAATTAGGGGATGGCTAAAACGCTGAATGAGTGACACAATTTAACATAACGGATGTGGAGCACTTGGCTATGATATAATTATGCACTACACTCCCAGTCTGAGAGGTGGTGGTTCACTTCCCCGATCCCGGCTTTGGTGGTATGAAGCAGTGTGTGTGACGACACAACTAAGCACCACACTCCCAGTCTGAGAGGTGGTAGTTCACTTCCCTGTTTAGCGCCCAAGGGGGTGGGACAGTAGGTAGCCTATAGCACTCCCAAATCTTGCACCAGCACTAAACACGTGATATGCTGATGTTTTAATTCCGCTATAGGGATATGCAGTGTGAAAACCTTAATGAGGATAAAGTACGTCTTTAGGCATTACAAATGTGATTTAACAAGCATGGCTTGGTGATAATTTTTTTGAGAACGCTCCTCCTACAATTCAGGTTTTACATGTGATGAATACAAGTCACAATACACATTGTATTTGGATAGCCGTAGGCTTCAAAACAGGACTTGTCCCCCACCCTCCCCGAGACAGAAAGCATTATAAAATACTTTGAAAACCCCTTTAGCATGTGTAAGGTGACTGCAGGGCCCCTATTGTGCCGTAAGGTTTGAGTTAAGATAATCATATTATTTATTTTATTTCTCTAACGTCCTAGTGGATGCTGGGACTCCGTCAGGACCATGGGGAATAGCGGGCTCCGCAGGAGACAGGGCACATCTAAATAAAGCTTTTAGGATCACATGGTGCGTACTGGCTCCTCCCCCTATGACCCTCCTCCAAGCCTCAGTTAGGTTTTTGTGCCCGTCCGAGAAGGGTGCAATCTAGGTGGCTCTCCTAAAGAGCTGCTTAGAAAAAGTTTTTTTAGGTTTAAATCTCAGTGAATCCTGCTGGCAACAGGATCACTGCATCGAGGGACTTAGGGGAGAGATTTCCAACTCACCTGCGTGCAGGATGGATTGGAGTCTTAGGCTACTGGACACTTAGCTCCAGAGGGAGTCGGAACACAGGTCCTCCTGGGGTTCGTCCCGGAGCCGCGCCGCCGATCCCCCTTACAGACGCTGAAGACGGAGGTCCGGAAAGCAGGCGGCAGAAGACTCCTCAGTCTTCATGAAGGTAGCGCACAGCACTGCAGCTGTGCGCCATTGTTGCTACACGTCTCACTGATTCAGTCACGGAGGGTGCAGGGCGCTGCTGGGGGCGCCCTGGGCAGCAATATTAAATACCTTTAGTGGCAAAATAAATACATCACATATAGCCATTAAGGCTATATGTATGTATTTAACCCAGGCCAGTTTTCTTAAAACCCGGGAGAAAAGCCCGCCGAAAAAGGGGCGGAGCTTATTCTCCTCAGCACTCAGCGCCATTTTCCTGCTCAGCTCCGCTGGTGAGGAAGGCTCCCAGGACTCTCCCCTGCACTGCACTACAGAAACAGGGTAACAAAGAGAAGGGGGGCATAATTTGGCGATATTGATATATTAAAAGCGCTTATATCAAAAACAACACCTTCTAGGGTTGTTTCTATACATTTATAGCGCTTTTGGTGTGTGCTGGCAAACTCTCCCTCTGTTTCCCCAAAGGGCTAAGAGGGTCCTGTCTTCGATTAGAGCATTCCCTGTGTGGCTGCTGTGTGTCGGTACGTGTGTGTCGACATGTATGAGGACGATGTTGGTGTGGAGGCAGAGCAATTGCCGGTAATGGTGATGTCACCCCCTAGGGAGTCGACACCGGAATGGATGGCTTTAGTTATGGAATTACGTGATAATGTTAGCACATTACAAAAGTCAGTTGACGAAATGAGACGGCCGGAAAACCAGTTAGTACCGGCTCAGGCGTCTCAGACACCGTCAGGGGCTGTAAAACGTCCCTTACCTCAGTCAGTCGACACGGGTACCGACACAGATGAATCTAGTGTCGACGGTGAAGAAACAAACGTATTTTCCAATAGGGCCACACGTTATATGATCACGGCAATGAAGGAGGCTTTGCAGATCTCTGATACTGCTGGTACCTCAAAAAGGGGTATTATGTGGGGGGTGAAAAAACTACCTGTAGCTTTTCCAGAATCAGAGGAATTGAATGACGTGTGTGACGAAGCGTGGGTTAACCCAGATAGAAAACTGCTAATTTCCAAGAAGTTATTGGCATTATACCCTTTCCCACCAGAGTTTAGGGCGCGCTGGGAAACACCCCCTAGGGTGGATAAGGCGCTCACACGTTTATCAAAGCAAGTGGCGTTGCCGTCTCCTGATACGGCCGCCCTCAAGGATCCAGCAGATAGGAGGCTGGAAACTACACTGAAGAGTATATACACACATACTGGTGTTATACTGCGACCGGCAGTAGCCTCAGCCTGGATGTGCAGTGCTGGGGTAGTGTGGTTGGATTCTCTGACTGAAAATATTGATACCCTGGATAGGGACAGTATTTTATTGACTCTAGAGCAATTAAAGGATGCTTTTCTTTATATGCGAGATGCTCAGAGGGATATTTGTACTCTAGCATCAAGAGTAAGCGCGATGTCCATATCTGCCAGAAGAAGTTTATGGACACGACAGTGGTCAGGTGATGCGGATTCCAAAAGGCATATGGAAGTATTGCCATATAAAGGAGAGGAATTATTTGGGGTCGGTCTTTCGGACCTGGTGGCCACGGCAACTGCCGGCAAATCCACTTTTTTACCTCAGACCCCCTCCCAACAGAAAAAGACACCGTCTTTTCAGCCGCAGTCCTTTCGCTCCTCTAAAAAAAAAGCGACCAAAAGGACAGTCTTATCTGCCGCGAGGCAGAGGAAAGGGTAAGAGAGGGCAGCAAGCAGCCCCTGCCCAGGACCAGAAGCCCGCCCCGGGTTCTACAAAGCCATCAGCATGACGCTGGGGCTTTACAAGCGGACTCAGGAGCGGTGGGGGGTCGACTCAAGATTTTCAGCAATCAGTGGGCTCGCTCACAAGTGGACCAGTGGATCCTGCAGATAATATCTCAGGGTTACATGTTGGAGTTCGAAAGGTCTCCCCCTCGCCGGTTCCTAAAGTCTGCTTTACCAACGTCTCCCTCAGAAAGGACGTCGGTTTTGGAAGCCATTCACAAGCTGTATTCTCAGCAGGTGATAGTCAAGGTACCCCTCCTACAACAGGGAAAGGGGTATTATTCCACACTATTTGTGGTACCGAAGCCGGACGGTTCGGTAAGACCTATTCTAAACCTGAAATCCTTGAACCTGTACATACAGAAATTCAAGTTCAAGATGGAGTCACTCAGAGCAGTGATAGCGAATCTGGAAGAAGGGGACTTCATGGTGTCCCTGGACATAAAGGATGCTTATCTGCATGTCCCAATTTACCCCTCACACCAAGGGTATCTCAGGTTCGTGATACAAGACTGTCATTATCAGTTTCAAACGCTGCCGTTTGGTTTGTCCACGGCCCCTCGGGTCTTTACCAAGGTAATGACCGAAATGATGGTTCTTCTACGAAGAAAAGGCGTATTAATTATCCCTTACTTGGACGATCTCCTGATAAGGGCAAAGTCCAGAGAACAGCTGGAAGTCGGTGTAGCACTAACCCAGGTAGTGCTTCAGCAACACGGGTGGATTCTGAATCTTCCAAAATCTCAATTGACCCCGACAACTCGTCTGCTGTTCCTGGGAATGATTCTGGACACGGTTCAGAAAAAGGTGTTTCTCCCGGAGGAGAAAGCAAGGGAGTTATCCGAACTTGTCAGGAACCTCCTAAAACCAGGAACTGTGTCAGTACATCAATGCACAAGAGTCCTGGGAAAGATGGTGGCTTCTTACGAAGCGATTCCATTCGGCAGATTCCATGCACGGACATTTCAGTGGGATCTGCTGGACAAATGGTCCGGATCGCACATGCATCAGCGGATAACACTGTCACCAAGAACAAGGTTGTCTCTCCTGTGGTGGTTGCAGAGTGCCCATCTGTTAGAGGGCCGCAGATTCGGCATACAGGACTGGGTCCTGGTGACTACGGATGCCAGCCTACGAGGCTGGGGAGCAGTCACACAGGGAAGAAACTTCCAGGGCGTGTGGTCAAACCTGGAGACGTCCCTTCACATAAATATACTGGAGCTAAGAGCGATCTACAATGCTCTAAGCCTGGCAAAATCGCTGCTTCAGGGTCAGCCGGTGTTGATCCAGTCGGACAACATCACGGCAGTCGCCCACGTAAACCGACAAGGCGGCACGAGAAGCAGAAGAGCAATGACAGAAGCTGCAAGGATTCTGCGCTGGGCGGAGAATCATGTCATAGCACTGTCGGCAGTGTTCATCCCGGGAGTGGACAACTGGGAAGCAGACTTCCTCAGCAGACACGACCTTCACCCGGGAGAGTGGGGACTTCATCCAGAAGTCTTCCACATGATTGTGAACCGTTGGGAAAGACCAAAGGTGGACATGATGGCGTCTCGCCTCAACAAAAAATTGGACAGATATTGCGCCAGGTCAAGAGACCCTCAGGCAATAGCTGTGGACGCTCTGGTAACACCGTGGGTGTACCAGTCAGTGTATGTGTTCCCTCCTCTGCCTCTCATACCAAAGGTACTGAGAATTTATACGGAAAAGAGGAGTAAGAACAATACTGGTGGCTCCGGACTGGCCAAGAAGAACTTGGTATCCGGAACTTCAAGAGATGCTCACGGAGGATCCATGGCCTCTACCTCTAAGAAGGGATCTGCTTCAGCAGGGACCTTGTATGTTCCAAGACTTACCGCGTCTGCGTTTGACGGCATGGCGGTTGAACGCCGGATTCTAAAAGAAAAGGGCATTCCAGAGGAAGTTATTCCTACCTTGATTAAGGCTAGAAAGGAAGTGACTGTACAACATTATCACCGCATTTGGCGAAAATATGTTGCGTGGTGTGAGGCCAAGAAGGCTCCAACGGAAGAATTTCAATTGGGTCGATTCTTACATTTCCTGCAAGCAGGATTGTCTATGGGCCTAAAATTGGGGTCCATTAAAGTTCAAATTTCGGCCTTATCAATCTTCTTCCAGAAGGAATTGGCATCAGTGCCTGAAGTACAAACTTTTGTCAAAGGTGTACTACATATACAACCCCCAATAGTGCCTCCAGTGGCACCGTGGGATTTGAACGTAGTTTTGAATTTTCTCAAATCTCATTGGTTTGAGCCTCTAAAATCGGTAGATTTAAAATACCTTACATGGAAGGTAACCATGCTATTGGCCCTGGCTTCAGCCAGGAGAGTTTCAGAGTTGGCGGCTTTATCATACAAAAGCCCATATCTGATTTTCCATTCGGACAGGGCAGAACTGCGGACACGTCCTCATTTTCTCCCTAAGGTGGTTTCGGCTTTTCACTTGAACCAGCCTATTGTGGTGCCTGCGGCTACTAGCGACTTGGAGGACTCCAAGTTACTGGACGTTGTCAGAGCATTAAAAATATATATTTCAAGGACAGCTGGAGTCAGAAAATCTGACTCGTTGTTTATATTGTATGCACCCAACAAGATGGGTGCTCCTGCGTCTAAACAGACGATTGCACGTTGGATCTGTAGCACAATCCAACTTGCACATTCTGTGGCAGGCCTGCCACAGCCTAAATCTGTAAAGGCCCACTCCACAAGGAAAGTGGGCTCATCTTGGGCGGCTGCCCGAGGGGTCTCGGCATTACAACTTTGCCGAGCAGCTACGTGGTCAGGGGAGAACACGTTTGTAAAATTTTACAAATTTGATACTCTGGCTAAGGAGGACCTGGAGTTCTCTCATTCGGTGCTGCAGAGTCATCCGCACTCTCCCGCCCGTTTGGGAGCTTTGGTATAATCCCCATGGTCCTGACGGAGTCCCAGCATCCACTAGGACGTTAGAGAAAATAAGAATTTACTTACCGATAATTCTATTTCTCATAGTCCGTAGTGGATGCTGGGCGCCCATCCCAAGTGCGGATTGTCTGCAATACTTGTACATAGTTATTGTTACAAAGATCGGGTTATTACTATTGTTGTGAGCCATCTTTTCAGAGGCTACTTCGTTTTTTGTTATCATACTGTTAACTGGGTTCAGATCACAAGTTGTACGGTGTGATTGGTGTGGCTGGTATGAGTCTTACCCGGGATTCAAGATCCTTCCTTATTGTGTACGCTTGTCCGGGCACAGTACCTAACTGAGGCTTGGAGGAGGGTCATAGGGGGAGGAGCCAGTACGCACCATGTGATCCTAAAAGCTTTATTTAGATGTGCCCTGTCTCCTGCGGAGCCCGCTATTCCCCATGGTCCTGACGGAGTCCCAGCATCCACTACGGACTATGAGAAATAGAATTATCGGTAAGTAAATTCTTATTTTTATTTATTTTTGGGGGGGGGGGGGGGGATTATGTTTTGGCTTAGTAACCAAAATAACTTGATTGTCGAAATAATTCCTGTTCGTTTGCCAGCAGAAATAAGTGGCGGCCCAGGTCCCCTTAGCACTTGACATGTGGTAATTTTTTATTCAAATGTAACTTGAAAAGCTATGATCACCAGTAGGAGACTTCAATTCTCTGCATCAAAACAGCTTTAGTGCTCACGCCAGTCAGTCATAATAGATATTCCACTCCAGGTCTGTAATAAGTATTCTGTGAAGCCTCCCTTGTACCTTGTAATTCAGTGTTCTTATGCAAACCTTGATTCAATGCTATTTTCTTTTTGCACTTTTCTTTTTTTTTTCTTCACTTAAGCCACAAACACCATAATGGAAGGGACACAGTTGCTGGCATTAAGTGCTTGTAACTCCTGGGCTTCTCTCCAAATTGTGCCGGAACACTAGCTGTGAGGTAACAATAGCTCTCGCAGGACAAGTCTCTGGATAAAGTCTGTGCCGGCCGCCTTTTCATCAGCAACAGGCATTTCTCGTTAGTTTGCGCCCACTTTCTGCATTCTGCTTGGTTATTTGACGTCTTTTGTCACCTGCCAGTTTTGATTGTACTTGGAACTGCTGCAAAGTAACACGTTTCGTCCACAGAGTGGAAGCAGGCAAAATCAAGAGACAGCACAGGCCTGGAAAGACAACCAAAGTGGAGGGTTACTTCTGTACAATATAGCTGCATCACAGCTCCGTTATGTGGTGCCAGGATTAATCTTATTTACTATTATCACGATGGGGTCTATTCAGTGCCTGTCGGATCCTCTCCGACAGAGAGGATCCGACAGTTCGGTATTCAATTTGCGGGCAATTCCGACTGGTTTTTGCCCATTTTCGACAATGCCGATCCAACTTTTTTAAAGTCGGATTGACATTGTTGGAAACGGGCCAAAAAACTGTCAATTGCTGGCAAATTCGACAAAACACGTGGATCCACAGCTTAATCTGCCAAACCACGTGATTTCTGACAAGTCAGATTTTTTAAAAAGTCCAACAGTAATTGAATAGACCCCTATGGGTGAGGATGAGAGTATCCATGCTCTACTGGTTTACTGTAACTTTTCTCAAAACAGAAAGTTGCACCCAGTTTCTTTCACCGTAAGTGTTGTGTTGCCCAAGTTTGGCAAATGCTTTGTATCTTTTTTTTGACTGTTGCAGAACTCCCATACATTGAGTTTAGACTTTTTATTTTCTTGATTGAATGCTTGATATTTTCCGTTAAAGGTTCACATTTACTAATGACCCTGAAATGGTCTTGATTGATAGTTCTTCTGAATGCAATAAAAAAAAAAAAGTAAAAGCAGAAAACATTTATTGGGCATAACTGAGATGTTTGGCTTGAAAAACGACTCTATGGAAATATCAAGCATGCAGCTGGTTCATGATAAACACACCACTGGGTGGCAGTGTCCCAGACCCAACAGTATGGCACCTGCCATTTTTTATTAGCAACTACTTATTTGCAGAGTGGTCTGGTGTTCTATGCAGGCACCATAAGTTTCTGAACGTTTACAGAAAAAATTAGAAATGATAATCTGGTAGACATAAATATTATATTTTGTTGAAGTTTATATGGTTGTGATTAAACAAGCTTGTAAGGTAGGTAGTGTGATGTGTTTTGTATAATAAAGGCCCTCCACACATCTGTGATGCATTGTTGCTATTTCCCAATCACCCAGTGCTTGGATTGGGGAATTGGTAACATTCAGCAAGTTTAAAAATCTTGATTCCCCAATCCCGACCGACGGCAGTTGGGATTGGCAAATCTGGGATGTTTAAAATTAAGATTTTCCCCGATTCCCTGATGGATCGCCCAATCAGTTGCATTTTTTAATAATAATTATTATTATTATCCTTTATTTATATGGCGCCACAAGGGTTCCGCAACCTTTAATTACAGAGTACGTATGCACATAATCAAAACAGGAAACCAGTGACTTACAGTTGAAGACAATATAGGACAAGTACAGGGTAACTAAACACAGCTACAGCAGTAGACAACACTGAGATAAGTATCAAGGTGGCCGAAAAACTGCAGGAATGGGCAGTTGAGGATTATTAAAGAAAAGGATAAGCACATGAGGGAAGAGGGCCCTACTCATGAGAGCTTACATTCTAAAGGGGAGGGGCAGACAGGGGTGACACAGATGGGGTAGACCGAGCGTGGGACAGAGGGTTAGATTTGGCTGGGTTTGGTAAAGTGGGTCTTAAGAGCCCGTTTGAAGTTCTGTAGTGAGGTGGAGAGGTAGACCTTTCCAGAGTAAGGGAGCAGTACGTGAAAAATCTTGGAGATAGGAGTGGGAGGAAATAATCAGAAGACTGGAGAGTCGGCGTGCGTGCATTAGCAGAGCGAAGAGGATGGGTGGGAGAGTACAGGGAGATAAGGTCAGAGGTGTAAGTGGGTGAGGGCTTTGTAAATTAGTGTGAGAAGTTTGAATTGGATTCTGAAAGGGAAGGGGCGCCAATGAAGGTCTTGTACGAGAGGAGAGGTGGAAGTAGTGCGTTTGGTGAGGAAGATGAGCCAGGCAGCAGCATTGAGGATATATTGGAGTGGAGAGAGGTAATTGTCAGGAAGGCCAGTTAGGAGGAGATTACAGTAATCCAGTCTGGAAATAATCAAGGAGTTGGTAATGATGTTGGAGGCATCCTGGGTGAGAAAGGGTGTTTTGAGATGAAAATGACAGGTTTGTGAGAGATGCTTGAAGTGTGGTTTGAAGGAGAGGGAGGAGTCAAGGATTACGCCAAGACAGCATACTTGGGGGCTAGAGGATATAGCCATGCCATCAATGGATAATGAGATTGTGGGAGGTGAGGTTGTGTAGGAGGGTGGTAAAATGATCAGCTCAGTCTTGGACATGTTGAGTTTAAGAAAGTGCTGGGACATACAGGAAAAGATAGCAGAGAGACAGTTGTAGGTACGAGTGAGGAGAGCCGGGGAGAGATCAGGGGAGGAAAGGTAGATTTGAAGATCATCAGCACAGAGGAGATATTGGAAGTTAAAAGAACTGAGTTCACCTAAAGAGGACCAAGAACAGAACCTTGGGGGACACTAACAGTTAGTGGAAGTGGGGGGGAGGTAGCATCATCAGAGGAGACAGAGAAGGAACGATCAGAAAGGTACTATAAATTAGAGGGTTCTGCGCACTGAGTGTCTTTATTCTATAGCTAGCAGGGGTGTGCTGCTCGTTCTGATGGGTGTTCCAACCCACCTATATGTAAATGGAGAAGCTTAGTGGATATACCACAATAGAACTGCGCTCAACCCCTAAGGTGTGCGTGTTTAGCTAACGAATGCACATCAGATGTAATAAAGGATAATGTATGAACAGACCCAAATTTGAATATGCACTTGGATATAGAAATCACAAAAATAACAATATGATGCGAATTAATTGTTGTGAGCCACTGTATTTATTGTATACTGGCCAATCTAAAGGTGTGTGGTTAATGCCCAGGGTGGGCGATATTGTCTCTTATAAAGTTCATGCAGGTTATAATACAGACTGCGGCGTCCCACACATCTGCTGTTGAAAAGTCTTTAGGAAAAAATAATAATAACAAATGCTGGTGTTGGTAAAAAATCTTTAAAACCTTCACGATGCCCTGAGCTTACGGTGGTGGCATAAGTGGGGTAAAAAAGGGGGTCTCCGGACTGGCTTCCTCTCTCTGCCCCTGCTGCCCGTGGTGCGTCCTTGTTCAGACGCCCCCCGAGTACAGGTCGGTCAGAGAGGTGGACCTGTCTAGCGGCGGGGAAAGGATTCAGATGGCGCTCTGCAGAGCGGCTAGCTGCGCCTCTCCCACCGCTGACAGAGAACTCACCTGTCGCCCGCTCCAGCCGCACGCCGCGCTCCGTCACCGGCTTCCTCCGCTGTCTGGTATCCTAGCAGCGCTGCTGGCTTCTGGGTTGGTCCGGTCACGTGACCGGGTCTTTTCGACGTGGGAAAGAGTCTTCCTGATGAAGTCTTTGAATCTGTAGTGGTTCTTTCTTTGTAGTTCCTCCAACGCGTTTCAACCTTTCGGTCTTCCTCTGGGAGAGAAGTAGGAGGACAGCCAGGAGAGGGCAGTATCACGCAGGCCAAGAGAGTGAAGGGTTTGCAGAAGGAGAGGGTGGTCCACAGTGTCAAAAGCGGCAGAGCGGTCAAGAAGAATAAGCAGAGAGTAGTGGCCCTTAGGTTTGGCTGCATGGAGGTCATTGCAGACTTTTGTGAGGGCAGTTTCAGTGGAGTGGAGAGTGGAAACCAGACTACTGGAATGGGTCAAGCAGTTAGTGGGAGAAAAGAAAGGCAGTGAGTCGGTTATAGGGAATATGCTCAAGGAGTTTGGAGGCAAAAGGGAGGAGAGCGATGGGTCGATAGTTGGAGAGGGTGTTTGCATTAAGGGTAGGTTTTTTAAGTATAGGGGAGATAAGAGCATGCTTGAAGGCAGAGGGCACAGTGCCTGATGAGATGGACAGATTGAGAAGGTGGGCAAGATGGGAACAGGCAGAAGGAGAGAGGTAGCGGGGGAGGGGATAGGGTGAAATGGGGGGACGGATGAGGGCCATGACTTCCTCAACAGATACATGGGAGAAAGATGTCAAAGTTGGTGAGATGGAAGGGGAGAGGTGGCAAGTGTTGGCTGGTTGCTGGGCTGGTGGGATGTGATGTCCTGACGTATGGAGTCAATCTTGGATGTGAAATAAGTAGCAAAGTCAAGAGCAGACAATGAGGATGGTAGAGGAGGTGGTAGTAGTGGGCAGAGGAGGGAGTTCACAGTGGCAAAGAGGCGCCAGGGGTTGGAAGACTGGGTAGAGATGAGAATCTTGAAGTATGATTGTTTATCGAGGGAAAGGGCAGCACTGAAGGATAAGAACATAAATTTAAAATGGAGGAAGCCTGCCTTAGAGTGTGATTTCCTCCACTGTCACTCTGCAGTACGTGAGCATTTTTGAAGATATCTGGTGCATTTGGTGTGCCAGGGTTGAGGTGTTGATCTGCGAGGGTGAATAGTTGGTGGAGCGACAGAGTCGAGCAGAAGTAAGAGATGCGTTGTATAGGGATGTGGCTTGTTCAGGGCATGTGTGAGAGAGAATAGGAGAGAGAAGTGAGTCGAACAGGGAAGATAGGGATGAGGTGTCAATAGCCTCAATGTTACGTTTAGTGATGGAAGTCTTAGGAGTGAGAGATCGGGAAGCGGAGATAGATAAGTTCAAAGTGAGCAAGTGGTGGTCAGAGAGGGGAAAAGGGAAATTTGGGAAATCAGAAATATTGCAGCAGTGAGTGAAAACCAGATCCAGTGAGTTCCCGTTCGCATGGGAGGGTGAGGTGGTCCACTGGGAGAGACCAAGTGAAGAGGTGCGTTTAAGGAGTTTAGAGGCATGTGATTTTGTGGGGTTATCAATAGGGATGTTGAAATCACCTAGGATAATGGAGGGAATGTCAGAAGAGAGGAAGTGAGGTAGCCAGGAAGCAAAGTTGTTGGAATATGGAGGAAGTGCCAGGTAGATGGTAGATGACAGCAACTCGAAGATTAGTAGGTTGGTAGAGGCGTATCACATGGACCTCAAATGTAGAGAATGTAAGGGATGGTTCTATAGGTATAAGTCGGTATGTGTAGCTAGAGGGTAAAAGGACCCCAACACCACCACCATGGCGTCCCCCGGGTCAGGGGGGTGTGAGAATGTGAGGCCACCAGCAGAGAGCGCAGCAGGAGAAGTGGTGTCATAGGGAGTAGTCCAGGTTTCTGTAATGGCCAGGAGATGCAGGTAGATGGAAATGAAAAGTTCATGAGTAGGGGCCAGTTTGTTGCAAACAGATCTGGCATTCCAGAGGGCACAGGATATGTGGGGGCAGGGGGTATGAGTTTGTGGGAGAGATGTGAATGAGATTATCATGGTTGCTGTAGCATTGAGGTAAGATTAATTTGGAAGGAAGGGATATAAAGGGTGTAATTATGGTGCTGTGTCTTTGGCTAGGAAGGGAGATTGCAGGACTGAGGCATGGTGAGAGTGCAGAATGATAGTGGTGGAGGAGAGGTGAGGTGACATGCAGAGAGCAGGGTTGAGTGGTGGGGTAGTGGTGGTTGCTAATAAGTGGTCCAGGCAGAGACGAGCCAGGAACGAAACCTAGAAAACACTATTGAATTTGCTTACTCCTGCAATACAGGAGAGCTCCCGTAGAATCATGTGTCTGCAGTGTGGTGACAGTGTTACAAGAAAGCAGACCAGGGCAGGGAATAGAACACGTCCCCCATGATACCTGAATATAATGCGTCCGGCCGAGCACAGAGAGAGGGGAGAAGGAATACATTGGTGAAGTTAAAGATTCATCTAGGAACATTTTCCGAATGAAATATTCAGCAGACTTAGCAGT
Organism: Pseudophryne corroboree; assembly: GCF_028390025.1. Classification (NCBI taxonomy): domain Eukaryota; kingdom Metazoa; phylum Chordata; class Amphibia; order Anura; family Myobatrachidae; genus Pseudophryne; species Pseudophryne corroboree. Next base: position 407,910,331 of record NC_086452.1, read on the forward strand.
ATCGTGTGTGCTTAAATCCTGCAGAGCACGTTCTGCTTCTGAACAGCTGGGTGACGCATGTGACCCTAATTTGTCAAAGCGTTGTGTGATAATACAATGACGAGAGGGAAATGAAAGTGCTGCAAGAATCGCATAGGTTGATGACAGTGAATACACTTATCCTTCATTGTTCCCGCAGTTACAAAAAGATAATGGGTGAGAGAGTGAGGCAGTGTCTTCCAGGAGTGGGGGAGGTGAAGTTGCAAGGGCTCCTTAAACGTACTGGATAGGGACTTTCTGTGGTTGGTCACGTACCTTGTTCATCATACAGTGAGCAGCGCTGACTTTTCTATGTTAAAAAAGGCTTAAAGGCTCATGGGAACTGTTAATACGGTCAGTCAGCATATGTTTTTCAGAACCTACGTGAACAGGAAATCTCGCCCAACTTTCCCACATGACAGATCCCTGTCAGACCTCCCGTTGGTGTATGCTACGTAGCGCTAAATGCCAAGTGATATTCTTTCCTATATACAGTGTGTGTATACGTTTATTTGTGTGTGTATATATATATATATATATATATATATATATATATATATATATATATATTGTGTGTGTGTGTATATATATATATATATATATATATATATATATATATATATATATATATATATATACACTAGTGACAAGGAACGCACTCACCAGGCTTCTTCAATAGTGAAAGTGACATTTCTTTGATTCAGCTCACATAGTTTACAGGGTCAGGGTCATCGTTTCGGTCCTCTATGGAACCTTTGTCAAGACCAAAATTTTAGGCTGCCATCTCCCCTGAGATGGCAGCCTAAAATTTTGGTGTTGACAAAGGTTCCATAGAGGACCGAAACGATGACCCTGACCCTGTAAACTATGTGAGCTGAATCAAAGAAATCTCATTTTCACTATTGAAGAAGCCTGGTGAGTGCGTTCCTTGTCACTCTTTCTATGTTTGAGACAGCTTCTGAATTGGACTGATCTCTGGCTATTGCGCCCCAGCAGTTGTGACAGTTCAGTATGCGAGTGCAACTTCTCTGGATCTATATATCTATCTATCTATATATATATCTATATATCTATATATATATATATATATATATATATATATATATATATATATTTATATTCGTTGTCTACCATTTCTGTGTCGCCCCGGTCTGTCAGCCCTTCACCTTTTAGATTGTAAGATTGCAAGAGCAGGGCCTTCTCTCCACATGTGCCTTTTCTTTTCTTACTTACGCTATCTTATACTCCCTTTGATGACACCTAACCCCGGGTTTTCTATACCTGTCCTATGTTGTCTTGAACTGTAAGTGCTGTTTTCTTGTTTGCTCATTTGATTATGTACTGTGTAATGGGTGCTGCGGATCCCTTGTGGCGCCATATAAATAAAGTATAATAATAATTATATATATATATTATAGTGTATGTACGTGTGTGTATATGTGTGTGTATATGTGTGTGTATATATATATATATATATATATATATGTTGCTAATGACACAGTGCTGCTGATCTGCTTTAGAACATTTTTCACCTCTCTCCTACTCGCATTAACATAATCATTAGATTCTGCGTGCATTTATCCCAATGATGGTAGTTTAGTTAATTATACGCTGCATTTAATTCATTAAATTAAAAACTTGTGTGAATCCTCCTTCTAGGAAAACTGTACCTGAAATCCTATGTAATGTTTGCTTTTAGCTTTATCAGTGGACATAACCTACTGTTGGCGCAAAGATAAGATGATGGTTGTATTTCACAGTGAAATCACTGTCCAAGAATGATGGTAAGGAAGTTCGTTATTGTTCTCAATACGTGTTCTTCATGGAAGTAGCTTTCAAAAGATGTTGCATGTAGAGAGAACACAAATAATGTACAAGGGTTCAGTGGGATTCCCCAAAAAATTTATTTGAATGAGGGTGACTTCTGCCCGGACTCTATGAACTATGGTGATACGGGAAAGTGTGTAGGTATCCGTAAGGGTTCACCCTGGTGTTTCAAGATAGGCGTGGCTCCTCACGTGTGCTTACTTTCATACACTTGGAGAAAGCCTATAAAGGTTTCTTTAAAGCCTCTAAGTGAATACTCCTGGTGTCAAAAAAAGCGTGTGCCCCAAATATTCACAAACAGATACTTTTAGATGATGCTCACATCTATGCTTACTTCAATAGACGCCGTACTTTCATGTAGCGGTTTCTTTATTTCAGCAGGCTGGATGGTCTTCCTCGTTCACTCCCTGACTTCGTATTGGGCTCAGTATAAAGCACAAACACGAAGTGGTGTGTGAGGTTTCATATATATTTATTATAAAAATGATTAAAAACAAATTCTGGATTGCATACCACAACAAACAGTCTCATGGGTGTTATTCAGCAAAATCCAACAGTGAAAAAAAGATGTTAACCCGGGATGTCTCACCGTTTTCCTGCTGTTAGAACTGGTTGGAGTGGTACCTCAAATCCTCACATGCTCCACCAACGCGTTTCAACTATTTAGTCTTTTTCAAGGTCCCGGGTTAACATCTTTTTTTCACTGTTGGATTTTGCTACATGAAAGTACGGCGTCTATTGAAGTAAGCATAGATGTGAGCATCATCTAAAAGTATCTGTTTGTGAATATTTGGGGCACACGCTTTTTTGACACCAGGAGTATTCACTTAGAGGCTTTAAAGAAACCTTTATAGGCTTTCTCCAAGTGTATGAAAGTAAGCACACATGTGAGGAGCCACGCCTATCTTGAAACACCAGGATGAACCCTTACGGATACCTACACACTTTCCCGTATCACCATAGTTCATAGAGTCCGGGCAGAAGTCACCCTCATTCAAATAAATTTTTTGGGGAATCCCACTGAACCCTTGTACATTATTTGTGTTCTCTCTACATGCAACATCTTTTGAAAGCTACTTCCATGAAGAACACGTATTGAGAACAATAACGAACTTCCTTACCATCATTCTTGGACAGTGATTTCACGGTGAAATACAACCATCATCTTATCTTTGCGCCAACAGTAGGTTCTATCCAACCTTTTTTTGTTTATTAGTCTTTCACAGGTGTGTGGTGACACATCAGGAAAGGACCTTACACTGGGCAGCAAAGAGAGTGCGCAGGAACATACCTTACAATTTTATTTTTAATTATCAGTGGACATGTTCTATTCCTCACATTCTGTATTAACTATTCGTTTTCCCTCAAGTCACTACATGAGTAGCGTTGTTCCACGTTGTGTCTACAGAAGGACACTTGATGAACATGGCTGTCTGTATTATATCACCCTCCCCATTTTTTTGTGCAGCAGTGCTCATACCCCCCCTCCCCCCCCCCCAGTGACTGTAGAATGAGGCACCCATTGATCATGGGGTGAATTTACTGAAGTATGGGTTTACACAAATGAAGGCGTTGCTTATAGCAACTATCCAAATTCTAGCTTCCAATTTCTAGAATGTACTGAATAAAAGTCAGAATCTGATTGATGGTATTGCCAATAGCAACTACTTTTGTAAACTTATAATGTATCCCCCATGTTGCTTTATTTTATCCACCTCCTCATTGTTTTGTGCAGCAATGCTCCTCCCAGATCCTACTAATGATTGTGTAGCAGTGCTCCTCCCAGTGATTGCCAGCTGAGACCCCAGAATGATCATGTCCATATATTTGATCCTACTAATGATTGTGTAGCAGTGCTCCTCCCAGTGATTGCCAGCTGAGACCCCAGAATGATCATGTCTGTTTATTTTATCCCAGTGATCGTTGAAAGAGAGACTCTGTGATCATGACTTAAGTGTGTTTTATCCCCCTCCTCATTATTTTATATAACAGGGCTCCTCCCATTGACTGTTTAATAGATTTCACTTTCTGAGTCTATAGCACGGACATTATTATCGCAACTGGGGAAATTCTTAGCCGAGAGATTTATGCTTACCTATTAAATAGCGACATTAATGACAAAGTAAAATTATTTGCAACCAAAGACCTACATTTTGAAGGTTTCAAACTTAATAATAGAAGCTTCCTGGGAGTTATATGAAAGCAGATTTGCAATGCAATCTTAAGATATCTGATACATTAAAATTCCCGCAGTCCATCACAGCACTCCTATTACCTCGCAACCTTTGTGGTTTACGAGAAAGATTGATGACAAGGCAACCTGGCGATTATAATTATCCAAAGAAAAAGAGTAAATTATTCTGCAGTTCCCGAGATGTGAAGATCTCAATCGGTTTTCTAAGCCAGTTCTAAATGTTTCGTGTGGGGTTGACTGGAGAACATCTATATTGACTATTCTACATAAAATGTAACTGCTCAATTAGCGGATTAACTCTTTGAGTGACAGTAATTAGAGGGAACGAAGGTTTTATGTAAGTGTTGTGTTTTCTATGAACTGTGCTTCTAGGTCTCTTGCAGTAGAGGTAGTTTTCTGTCGTCGCTTGTCACCGCAATAGGAAATAAGCCACTATTTACCTATAAAAGGTCAGCCAAGTTCACTGGCTGGCAGCAGTTACTGTACTCTTAACCGCTTTGACAGTGGTACCGAGAGGGATGAGGGGTTCTTAGTACCAGGACCTTTGCACAGCACCACTGTCCAGCATTGCACATAGGGGCATATTTATTAAACCGTATTTGCAGGATATCCCCCAAAAACGACTATTAAGCATCCCCTGGATGTTCCATGTAAGGACCACAGCAGATATCTCCAATATTTGCCACAGTCCCTCCGTTTCTGGCAGCAGAAGCAGCCTTCAGAATTTTCTGTGGGGACTGTTATGCCAAGAAAAAAAAAAAGCATTTTGTTTCCCCTAGCACACTGAATGTTACCAGTATCCAGATTTAAATCCTACAAAATAATAGAATTCATAGATCTTGGTTACATATATTTGCGCAAATGTATGAATAAGCCGGCAAGCCTCGTCAGGGCCTCTCTGTATATTGGGGGTCCCTAGTGCTATATCTAGGTGCAGGATGTGGCACCCCAAAAATCAGCATAAGCCAGAAAGACCAGGGCAGCATACCATTGAAAAAACTGTAGTGTTAATAAATTAGTGTTAGGAATATACAGAGAGGCCTTGACCAGGCTTGGGGGCTTATTCATACACTTGCGCAAATATATGTAACTAAGATCTCTTGGTTACATATATTTGCGCAAAATATATGTAACCATTGACCACCAATATACAGAGAGGCCTTGACGAGGCTTGGGGGCTTATTCATACATTTGTGCAAATTTATGTAACCAAGATCTCTGAATTCTATTATTTTGTAGGATCGCTAGGGGAAAGAAAATGCTTTTTTTTTTTTTTTTTTTTTTTAGAAATACCCCTCCCTTGCAAGCACCTGAGTGATGTCACTAAGCTAATTGAGCACATGCCACTATATATGGGACTGTTGTGCTGTCAGGTTTACCAGGCTCTGGAATGCTTAGCCACGGCAGCTAATACGGTCATCCCCTATAGGCTACACTCGACACAAATTACTGGGAGAGGGTTACATAGGCGCCATTTCCAGCAATGTCCACCACACATGCGCTGTCAGCAGACCACACATGTACAGTTGCTGGAGGATCCCGAAAGTAAAGTGAATTGCTAACTAATGCAATCTCTTCCCTTGTAACACATCACAGGGACAGGCTCCTTTCAAATAGCAAAGGTAGGAAATTACATTTATCAGGTGTAAAACCCAATGCTGATTAATATGCTCTATAGTTGGGGGTTTTTCCATTTTTCCGGCAAGGGGTTTGGCCACGCCCCCTCAGTACCTGTGCCCTGTTGATGTCTCAATGGTTCTGCGCTTCACCACAGACAGCAGTGGAAGCATCTACGCAGTCTAACGGGAAGACCCTTTACTCGGGCTTCTCATTTTTACTTTAATTTTTTAAGTATTAAACTGTACAAAGGCCCCATAAAGCTGCAATCGCAAAAAACAATTTGCAGATTCTGAGATTTTTTCCCAGATTTACAGATTCCCCAGTCCACCAATCTGCGCCCATACATTACAGATATTTTTCAGTTACTTGCAGATCATTTTCAGCAAATATAGTTCTACCAATCTTGATAGGCTCATCAGTTTACTAGAAACAGTCTGCAAATCTGCTGATTGTTACCATACACTAGAGCACAGGTTCTCGAACTCGGTCCTCAGGACCCCACACAGTGCATGTTTTGCAGGTCTCCTCACAGAATCACAATTGAAATAATGAGCTCCACATGTGGACCTTTAAAAATGTGTCTGTGAGTAATTAATACACCTGTGCACCTGCTGGGTTACTTGCAAAACATGCACTGTGTGGGGTCCTGAGGACCGAGTTTGAGAACCTCTGCACTAGAGGATCAGTATGCGATCCCGGAGGTTGGGATCCCGACAGCGGGCACAGCGTGGCCCTCGTGGGATCAGAGACATATGCTGGGATCCCGACCGGCGGGCAATTGATTACCTCCTTACACTAGCAATGTACAGTCCCAAATGATTTGTGAAATCCAACATGTTGAACAACCTGATTTACCAATCCCAATAACTTTTTGGTTGGAATCTACGATCTGTGAGCCCCATACATTGCAGATTTACTTACACAATCATCTGCAAAACTCCAAATTGTCCCAATTGATTGCTGATGTATAGGGGCCTTAAAACATAGAAAAGAAAAGCTAATAGTGATCTGGTAAGTTTATGATGAAAAAAGGCTTTATTAAAAAATAAAAATAATAATAATTCTTTGGGGTCTGCATACAGAGTCAGACGCTACAGTACATACAGCCGTACTTACTCGCACTATAATAACGTTGGGGGTAATTGGATTTACCCCTTTATATTATTAATGATCATGACGATAAGGTGTGTACTGCCACATTAGGCCTCCCTATGCGGTGTAATAGGTAGGGAGCAGGGACGTGCAGTCAGGGGAGGCAGTGCCTCCCCTGTCATTAAAGGGATTACAAGAATACAGAGAAGATACTTAGGACATGTTCTGTGTCATAGTATCTTCTCATAGTAACCTAATCTTTTTTAGCATAAAAAAAAGATTTCGGAATCACGTTGAATGGTGCCTCTCGCTGCTAACTGTAAATGGCCGTAAGCAGGGGGCGGGCAGGGGGCGTGGCCATGCAGAGGGCTGGAAAAGCCCATTAAAAAAAGCATTGAAAGCGGCACTTATAGAGGTGCCTCAGTGCAGCAGGGACGTGCTTTCAGCCCATGAAAGCACGCCCCTGTGACATGCACACAAGCGCCTCCCACCACCATGCAGAACCGCAGCAGCCATCAGTGGACTTGCCTGCTGGGATGACGAGTGACTCCGGCTGTCCTGTCCTGTGACCCCCCCCCCCCCCCTGCCTACCAGCCGCCTTGTTCGGTGCTTGCTGCTGAATGGTAGGAGGATGGGGTGGGTGTTTCTCAAAGGGGGCGTGGCCACGGACCCGTGATTAGGCCACGCCCCCAACTTCTCCTGGTCTTGTATGTGTCCCTTCCTACTACTGCTGTGTCCGGAAGGCTTAGTGACTGACTGGGGAAAACGGGGGAGAGTGGAAGGGCAGAGGAGAACAGGTATGTGTGTTGCTAAGTACAGGCTGGGTGTGTGTGTGTGTAGGGACTGGGGTGAACAGGGTGTGTGTGTGTGGTGTGGCTGGAGGGGACAGGGTGTGTGTCAGTGTATATAGGGACTGGGGAAACTGGCTGTGTGTGTAGGGCATTGAGGGGGGGGCTGGTGTGTGTGGTGATATGGGCATGTTGTTGGGGTGGGTTGCTCACTTGGAAACTATGCTCAGGCGGGTGATCTTCACGTCTTGATGCTCGGTCCTTGTGCATTTGGCTGCACTATGTGCACTGAGAGGGGCTTTGTTGGCTGCGGGGGAGGGATGTGGGGAGGGTCTCTGCTCGTCCGGCTCAGGGGATCCCGCCAGTGGCGGTTCTATGTGCGGGTGGGTGTTCCAGTCACCTCACCAGCGCCATCAGCACCCATCTGCTGCCCGCATCACAATGCTTCCTGCTGCCGGGCGGCCGCCCCCAGTCCTGGCCACTTCCTCCTGACGGCCACCCCACCGTCCTCTTTTGGCCGATTCCTGCTGCCTGCCGCCCCCTGGACACTTACCACTGCCGGTCGCCTCCTGCCACTACTCACTCACGCTCAGCTTCACGCTGGGTGGAAGTATGAGAACATAGAGCCAAGGGACCACAGGCACCGGATGTGAGTGACAGCTAGCTGGTGCAGTGTGTATAAGGGGCTAGGTGGTGCAATTTGTTTAATGGGCTACCTGGTGCAATGTGTATAATGGGCTACCTGGTGCAATGTGTATAATGGGCTACCTGGCGCAATGTGTATAATGGGCTACCTGGCGTAATGTGTATAAGGGCCTACTTGGTGCAATGTGAATAATGGGAAACCTGGTGAATTGTGTATAAGGGGCTACCTGTGTATAATAGGCGCTACCTGATGCAATGTGTATAAGAGCTACCTAGTGCAATGTGCCCCTGAGGCAAATAGGTTGTGGGGAGCGCCACCAGCAAATTTGATCCTGAGCCTTAGCTTACCTGCTTAAGAAAGCAGACACTAGGGGGTATATTTACTAAAGGTTCTAAAAATGAAAAGTGGTGATGTTGCCCATAGCAACTAATCAGATTATGTCTATCATTTTCCTGGATGCAATAGAGAAACGATAGAGAGAATTTGATTTGTTGCTGTGGGTAACCACCACTTTTCATTTTTAGAACTTTTAGTAAATTTACACCTAGGACCCAGAGCGGCTTTGACTCAGGCAAGGAACAATGTGTGGCGGGTCCTGCGTGACACAACCCCTAGTCACAAACCCCGCTGTTGCTGGTCACATCCCCTGCGACGGTACACAATAGGCCCTTCATAGATTTCAGCTCCAGGCCCATGTGGTCCTTAATCTGGCACTGGTGATTATGCAGCAGCAGCACTGACAGTGACCTGCATGCGGCTGTCAGTGCTGCTGTTACAGGGAGAGACGAGAGAGATAGTGCCAGCCAGTGTCTTCTGCAGTCAGTGTCAGTGCATGTAAGTGTTTAGTTTACACACACTGTCACACCACTGCTTTATTCTTGTTGTCCACTGTCCAGGTCTTTCAGTAACTTAATAGCGCCACAACCGCGGCGCTGCTAAGTTAATGAAAGCCCTGAACATTGAACAACAATTATACATTAATGTCCCCCCCCACCCCTGCCTTCCCCACTCCAATTCCAACTTGTGTAGGGAATTTTAATGAATAAAAAAAAAACAACACATACACAAATACTACATTTGCCTGCTCATCACGTTTGATGAGCAGGCACTTTGCGGTGCGGAACCCGGTGTTGAGCGGGCAGCGGCGGCGGGCAGCGTGACTTGACTTGTGCGGCAGAGGCGGGCAGCGGGACTTATGCGGCGTTGGGAGTTATGCAGCGGCGGCGGGGCTTGTGCGGCGGAGGTAGGCAGCGGGATTTCTGCGGCGGCAGGACTTCAGCGGCGGCTGGACTTCTGCTGCGGGACTTAGCGGGCATTTTGGCTGCAGGTCTGGATCATGGATCTAGTCCCTGCAGCCATTAGGGCACCATAGTTGAGGGCTTTGCCACTTTAAAGATGGCGCTGAAGCGCAGAGCCATTTTTGAAATACAAGATGGCCGCCGCGAGCCAATCACCCCGGACAGTGCCTCACCAGCAACTGACGTCACCGCACGCCACTGGTAGGGAGAGGCCCTAAAGCCCCATACACACTAGCTAAGCCGACGCCGATTTTGTGCGGGCATTGACAAGTGCATACACACTTGCCGATGCCAGCGGGGAAGGGAGCGACGGCAGGGGGGCTGTGGGGGGAACGACACCAGTATGGCCTCCCTCATCTGTACATGGTTAGACAACGTGTGGGAGCGCACATCGTTAACGACATTGAGTGTACACACTGGACAAGATTGTAAAAGATCTCGCTCAGATTGGCGCTTCTGAGCGAGATCTTTTACTTTCTCGTCTAGTGTGTATGGGGCTTAAGGTGTATTTCCTGGAGAAAGGGGTTATGGAGCTTTGCTATATACTGTGTAAGTTGCTGAAAACGGGGAAAATGTTCCGGTTCCTTTTAAAATGCTTGAAATGACTGAAATCTAAATGCTAAAATGAATATTTAGAGTTACTGTCCCTTTTAGCATTCATTAAAAGCCCCTTTAACATTCATTACATTAATTAACCTCGCACAGCTTTGTCTCCTACGTGCCTCCCCTCTTATGCCTCACAATCAGGCACAGCTTATTTTTAATGCCATTCCCTCCAGGACAGGCTTAGTCCCCGCAGCAGCAGGTGCCCAAAATTAGTTAAAAATTGGGTTAGGACATTAAAGGGAGTTTAAATACTAAAAGATACTAAACATTACAAGTAATGGGGAAGTTTCCATAGGAAATGATCAATCATAAAGCTTCAAACCACTTACATTACCCTCCCGTTGCATTCGGTATCTGCTGCTTCTAGACATTCACCAAAATCAACTACATTATGTAACATGCAAATTTAATAAGAGCCCAGTAAGTTCAAAGACGATCATTGCTGCTCTGCAATAACCCCCAACTGAACATTGGTGTGTTCCTATTAGTCTCAACACCGTGTTCTATAGCTGTAAGAAGAGAGGAACAGTTCAAATGAGATACCTCTACAGGGAGCACGCAAAGCACACCAGAGAGCCTTCTAAAACACATGCTTGTCTTAACAACCTCCAGATGGACTTAAAATGATCCTTGGTTAAGTTCAATTGGCTTTTATTGTAAGTAAGGTTGTGAAGCTCTAGTTCTGAAAAAGAACTAATTGGAAAACATAAAAAGTTCTATTAAAATAAACCGTCAGGGGGAAGAGGAGTTAAAGCTGCTACGAAGAAATAATAAAGCGGAATATATACATTTATATATGCATATTATCACGTTCTCCACCATGGCTGCAAGACGTTAATGGGTGAAGGTAGACAATGCATTGCTAATGCCTGCCTTATATATATGGTACGAGTTTTTTAAATGGTTCTGTTTGGATGCTGTTTTACATTTATCAATAAACAAGCAGTCTGCACTATGAGCGCCTTTTCCTTCATCTTCTATTCTTAAAACCAAACATTGCTCCTGGAGTCAAGAGTCATCATTGGAAAAGTGCAGCAGTTGCGCAAGTGCACCAGTGCTGCAACCCAGAGGTTTCCTGTGGATTGCAACTTTCTCCCTTGTTTGAGAATATCACCAGCGCACCTGTACACCCTCTTTGAACTTATAGATATAGAGATGTGTGTATGTATGTATATATATATATATATATATATATATATATATGTCAATCTTACGGCAGCACTCCCAATCTCAGATCGCAGCTGTCCGGTGCCCTCCTTGTCCCGTATGGCAGCGGGATAACAATACAGTGCAAACGGCGGCACTCCGGTCATACAATAAATGCAGATGCAGGTGTAGTATAACAACGTTTCGAAGTTTAATACCTCGTCCTCAGGTTAACAACATGACAAATATCACATACCTTATATCCCCAATCCCCTGTGCGGTGCATTCCCACGTGGACACAGCGTTCAGACGCCCATAGATGACGTCATCCTGCCGTACATCCCACCGCAGGTAACACCAATTAATCAAATTAAACATAATGAAAGACACATAAAAACTCCACACCTAACCAAATGTGAAAATAAAAACAACAACAGGGCACAGATGCAAATGTAGAACAAGCAGACCTACACATACAAGATCATATAAGTATATTCAGTATAATAATTATGAAACCATACATTTGAACTGCACATCACAACGGCACACGAGAGAGGTACACAATGATCTCCTTACAAAAAGCAATGCTGCCCAAGTGTTTCATTAAGGCCTCTTGGGGCCAATGTTCGTAATTCGTGAATCCATTTGGATTCTTTTTGCAAAAGTAATAACGACCTGTTACCCCCTCTTACTTTGGCTGGCACATGGTCAATAATCATGTATTTGAGACAAGCAATACTGTGTCGTGCCACGGCAAAATGCCGTGCCACAGGTTGGTCACTAGTGCCATTCATGATGGCTTTCCTGATGGCAAGTTTATGATTGGCCATGCGTTCCCTTAAAGTACAATCAGTCTTGCTGACATAATGTAAGCCACATGGGCAACTAATTAGATAGATGATGAATTTTGTCGTGCAAGACAGTCTGAAATTGATAGTATACTTTTTACCACTAAAGGGGTGATGAAATGTATTCCCCGTGAGAAGGGATCTACAGGTCGTGCAATTAAGACATCTAAAACAGCCTTTCCGGAGGGTTAAAAACGAATTTTGTTCACTTTGTTTAGTGGCTAGATCCGAAATATCTGTCTTAACCAGCCAATCCCTGAGATTTCTTCCTCTGGTGTATGCAGGCATGATATTGATATCAGACATGTTTAAATCTTTATCAGACTGAATCATAGGCCAGAGGGATTTAGCAACCTTGGAAATCTCACTGCTTCTAGTATTATAGTGATTAATCCAAGGTAATTTGGTTTTGGTGGGTTTAATCACTTTCTGAGATAATAGCAATTGCCGATCCATGCTGAGGGCTTTCTCCTTAGCCTGCAGCAATTTACCAAGGGGATAACCCCTCTGCCTAAACTTGCTGATCATATCATCAATCTGAATCACAGCTTTATCTCTCTCACTGCAAATCCTAACTGCTCGTAGGAACTGTGAATAGGGAAGACCAAATTTGGATGGAACGGGATGAAAACTAGAAAAATGTAATAAAGTATTACGATCAGTAATTTTATGATAAAGATCAGTGGAGAGAGTGCCATTGCTACACTGTACAGCAACATCCAAAAAATTGATATTGACCCTACTCATGTTGTAGGTGAATTTAATTGAATGATCTGACTGATTATGTCTCTCAATGAAATTAATCAATGACTCCTCCGTCCCTGACCAGATGACAAACACGTCATCAATATATCTAAGATATAAGATGATGGCATCAGAGATAGCACTATTTTCAAAGAAAATCTCCTGTTCTGCAACAAACATGTACGTGTTTGCGTACGAAGGGGCCACAGGGGACCCCATCGCACACCCAGAAATTTGCAGATAAAATCTGCCATCAAAAATAAAATAATTGTGAGTCAGAGTCACTCCGGAAAGGCTGTTTTAGATGTCTTAATTGCACGACCTGTAGATCCCTTCTCACGGGGAATACATTTCATCACCCCTTTAGTGGTAAAAAGTATACTATCAATTTCAGACTGTCTTGCACGACAAAATTCATCATCTATCTAATTAGTTGCCCATGTGGCTTACATTATGTCGGCAAGACTGATTGTACTTTAAGGGAACGCATGGCCAATCATAAACTTGCCATCAGGAAAGCCATCATGAATGGCACTAGTGACCAACCTGTGGCACGGCATTTTGCCGTGGCACGACACAGTATTGCTAGTCTCAAATACATGATTATTGACCATGTGCCAGCCAAAGTAAGAGGGGGTAACAGGTCGTTATTACTTTTGCAAAAAGAATCCAAATGGATTCACGAATTACAAACATTGGCCCCAAGAGGCCTTAATGAAACACTTGGGCTGCATTGCTTTTTGTAAGGAGATCATTGTGTACCTCTCTCGTGTGCCGTTGTGATGTGCAGTTCAAATGTATGGTTTCATAATTATTATACTGAATATACTTATATGATCTTGTATGTGTAGGTCTGCTTGTTCTACATTTGCATCTGTGCCCTGTTGTTGTTTTTATTTTCACATTTGGTTAGGTGTGGAGTTTTTATGTGTCTTTCATTATGTTTAATTTGATTAATTGGTGTTACCTGCGGTGGGATGTACGGCAGGATGACGTCATCTATGGGCGTCTGAACGCTGTGTCCACGTGGGAATGCACCGCACAGGGGATTGGGGATATAAGGTATGTGATATTTGTCATGTTGTTAACCTGAGGACGAGGTATTAAACTTCGAAACGTTGTTATACTACACCTGCATCTGCATTTATTGTATGACCGGAGTGCCGCCGTTTGCACTGTATTGTTATCCCGCTGCCATACGGGACAAGGAGGGCACCGGACAGCTGCGATCTGAGATTGGGAGTGCTGCCGTAAGATTGACTTATTGGTGGACAAGCTGACTTGCAGGTATCAGCATGTCCATGGCTTAAGCACCCAGAGCATTTATTCATCTTCTAATTCCATTGTGCCTCATTTCTTGTCAGTCTGCTATGGCTGAATCGAGCTTGGCGATGGGCACAGATGCGGTGGAACACGTCAACCTATCATTACTCACACAAGGAACGACTCTGACCTTTTCTGAAGCGGAGGCTGATGTTATTTTACGGGACAGAGGGCTCAAAGATGAGACTGACACACAATCGACTGAGATCCTGTATAGGGACTGGCTCAAACTCAAACAAAAGGAAATAGATTACTTGTACCACGGTATCACTTTGAGTGATTATTACAAGGACAAACGCATACCACGTGGATTCAGAATTCGTAATGCCCCGACCATCGGGCGTTTTAACACTACCTTTTGTAAACGTTGGATTGCAATTTTAAACAAATGCAGTTTCGATCTCCTTTTATTGGTGATCGAGGAATCCACACGTGAATTGGCAATTGCCAAAGAGAAAATTGCTGCGTTTGAGCTAAAGTACAAAGAGGTGATTGCTAACGACTCACGGTGTAATTGGATGGAGAAGCTTGAAAATCAAATCTCTTCATATCGCAAAGATCTCATCCAATTTAAACGTCAGAAATTGGCCAAAGTGAATGCGGACTACGAGCAGAATCGTGTCTATCTGTGGGCATGTGGAACTCGCAATGACCGACAACGATTTATTAGACCACGCACTTACAAACAACTTTGGCAATCTGATTCGTCTGCAGACAAAAACACCAATAGTGATTCGGATGCACCCTCGGACACTACCAACGCTGCTACCAGGTCCCCTTTAGGAGTGCGGAGCAAGGACGATGGCGCCGACAGAGGCGGTGGACGCGCCGAGGCGGCCAGTGGAAGAGGACGGGGTCGGGGCAGAGTGGGTCGGCCCCCATTATATCGGAAGAAATAGTGTTCAACTTATCCTCTCATAGTCTTACTCCTACTGAATTACAGGTATTGCAAAAAGGACTTTCATTTGTCCCTACAGTGAAATTCAATTCCTTTCAGTGGGAAATAGAAAGATATAAGCTGAATCGTCAGCTTAAGTTACATGAACACTTTAAAGGTGCTAAGAGTTCAACACCAATGGTTACAGATGAACTGATACCTCCCAAGCTAGCCAAGCTTCAGAACCGCAGCAAATTTGATCCCGTGTCAAATAATGCCACAATCAAGACTTACGGACGCTTATTAAACCATACAGTGACTGTTGGTAATGTATCAGGCACAGATTCTAAGTGTTTTAATAACTTGAACAAGATTGAATATGATGCTCTCAGAGATTTATCTTTGTACACTGATATCACGATACGCCCTGCTGACAAAGGTGGGGGTATCGTGATTCAGAATTTACGTGATTATAAGGATGAGTTGTATCGTCAGTTAGGTGATGGCAAGGTTTACCAGGCACTTAAGGGTGATCCTACGGCCCATTTTGCTCAGTTGTTGTGTGATAAACTACAAGCGGCTGTTGAGACTGGGATCATCTCTAATACACTGATGAAAGCGCTCATTGTGGAACATCCAGTGGTTCCAGTCTTATACTCGCTTCCAAAAATACACAAGTCCCTGGTGAACCCACCAGGGCGCCCCATCATTGCGGCTCGCAATGGTCTATTCCAGAAAGTAGCCACATACTTGGATTCATTATTGCAGCCGTGTATTGTCAATAAAAGCAGATACTTGCTGGATACAACTTCATTCATTAACCAGTTACAAAAGTTGGGGAATATTCCCAAGAATAGCATCCTATGTAGCATAGATATTGCTAGCTTATACACAGTCATTCCCAACGAGGCGGGGTTGCTTGCAGTACGTAAGTTAATTGAGGGCAACCCTCTATATACCGGCCCTGAGGTGGATTTTGTGATTGATCTGTTAGCCATGACTCTGACTCACAATTATTTTATTTTTGATGGCAGATTTTATCTGCAAATTTCTGGGTGTGCGATGGGGTCCCCTGTGGCCCCTTCGTACGCAAACACGTACATGTTTGTTGCAGAACAGGAGATTTTCTTTGAAAATAGTGCTATCTCTGATGCCATCATCTTATATCTTAGATATATTGATGACGTGTTTGTCATCTGGTCAGGGACGGAGGAGTCATTGATTAATTTCATTGAGAGACATAATCAGTCAGATCATTCAATTAAATTCACCTACAACATGAGTAGGGTCAATATCAATTTTTTGGATGTTGCTGTACAGTGTAGCAATGGCACTCTCTCCACTGATCTTTATCATAAAATTACTGATCGTAATACTTTATTACATTTTTCTAGTTTTCATCCCGTTCCATCCAAATTTGGTCTTCCCTATTCACAGTTCCTACGAGCAGTTAGGATTTGCAGTGAGAGAGATAAAGCTGTGATTCAGATTGATGATATGATCAGCAAGTTTAGGCAGAGGGGTTATCCCCTTGGTAAATTGCTGCAGGCTAAGGAGAAAGCCCTCAGCATGGATCGGCAATTGCTATTATCTCAGAAAGTGATTAAACCCACCAAAACCAAATTACCTTGGATTAATCACTATAATACTAGAAGCAGTGAGATTTCCAAGGTTGCTAAATCCCTCTGGCCTATGATTCAGTCTGATAAAGATTTAAACATGTCTGATATCAATATCATGCCTGCATACACCAGAGGAAGAAATCTCAGGGATTGGCTGGTTAAGACAGATATTTCGGATCTAGCCACTAAACAAAGTGAACAAAATTCGTTTTTAACCCTCCGGAAAGGCTGTTTTAGATGTCTTAATTGCACGACCTGTAGATCCCTTCTCACGGGGAATACATTTCATCACCCCTTTAGTGGTAAAAAGTATACTATCAATTTCAGACTGTCTTGCACGACAAAATTCATCATCTATCTAATTAGTTGCCCATGTGGCTTACATTATGTCAGCAAGACTGATTGTACTTTAAGGGAACGCATGGCCAATCATAAACTTGCCATCAGGAAAGCCATCATGAATGGCACTAGTGACCAACCTGTGGCACGGCATTTTGCCGTGGCACGACACAGTATTGCTTGTCTCAAATACATGATTATTGACCATGTGCCAGCCAAAGTAAGAGGGGGTAACAGGTCGTTATTACTTTTGCAAAAAGAATCCAAATGGATTCACGAATTACAAACATTGGCCCCAAGAGGCCTTAATGAAACACTTGGGCTGCATTGCTTTTTGTAAGGAGATCATTGTGTACCTCTCTCGTGTGCCGTTGTGATGTGCAGTTCAAATGTATGGTTTCATAATTATTATACTGAATATACTTATATGATCTTGTATGTGTAGGTCTGCTTGTTCTACATTTGCATCTGTGCCCTGTTGTTGTTTTTATTTTCACATTTGGTTAGGTGTGGAGTTTTTATGTGTCTTTCATTATGTTTAATTTGATTAATTGGTGTTACCTGCGGTGGGATGTACGGCAGGATGACGTCATCTATGGGCGTCTGAACGCTGTGTCCACGTGGGAATGCACCGCACAGGGGATTGGGGATATAAGGTATGTGATATTTGTCATGTTGTTAACCTGAGGACGAGGTATTAAACTTCGAAACGTTGTTATACTACACCTGCATCTGCATTTATTGTATGACCGGAGTGCCGCCGTTTGCACTGTGTGTATATATATATATATATATATATATATATATATATATATATATATATATATATAGAAAAAACAAGGTTGTCTGCACTCACAATTCAATGTAATTTTGCTGGGGTGTCACTCAATATTTCATAGGGTCAAAGACATATTCCTTTCTCCATGAATACATATAAATCCTGTATAGAGTGCACTCACCAGACGAATTCTGTAGCCAACAGGGTTTTAATAGAGCATCATGTACAACATCACACAGACGTTTCGGTCCTTATTAGGACCTATGTCAAGATTTAACTCATACCCATACAGCTTATCCATATATAGCCATCACCTTAATTACAATGTATAAAAAAAAAAACGACATAGAACATATATAACACGGACATACACATAATTAATATTACTTACTATAGTGCTTATTTAGACCCACTTATGCTCTCACAAATACCTGTCCTCCACCCCGTGTATTTACAGGGCGGACTGTTGCTCGCTGCTTCCCGCCTCACCTACCGTCGCTGCTGAACCGCACGCTGGCGGAGGCGGAAGTATTCACAACATTATTTGGAGCGCACCCACATGATCTCGTCACGTGGTGCCTCCAACAACCAATAGCGTCTGTAATGGTACTCACGTGTGGCGTGCGCATCATCACGTCATACGACTGATCACTAATGTATTACCACACAGTCGTTGCCCGGAAACTTAGTCACCTAGCAACCAAGGCTTAACGTGAGCACATAATAAGCTACATAGCAACCGGAGCTGGTATAGTCATATTCGATAATCATTACACTTATTTACATAGAAAATTCATGACATAAGAGGATCTGAAGGCCACTAGATAAAAATAGTTAAAGAACATAACCCACATAGTGAACCATATTCATCACCTTAATCACTATACATAGTATGGATCGTGCATAGAAACAGGTAACACAGACCGGAACACACACAAAAAATAAAAGAAACAATCAGACTAAATCCTACAACGGGGCATTGAATCTAACAGACGATGTCCACATCCATATTTCATAGAAAGATATTGAAATGCACCGAATCATTAAGACCCTTTGGGTAGACAGTATCCAATCTCTGTATCCAATATGCCTCACGGCGTAAAAGGATCTTGGCACGGTCGCCACCCCTAGGAAGCGGTGGTATTCTGTCTATAACCATATACCGTAAAGCTGTCAATTGGTGTTGATGTTGTACAAAATGACGTGCAACTGGTTTGTCCGACCCACCTGCTTTTAATGCCAGTCTGATATTTGAACGATGGTTAGTAATTCGTTCGCGAAATGACCTAATTGTCTTTCCCACGTACACTAGTGAACACTGGCATATCAGGATATAAATCACGTAATCAGATGTGCACGTCAGTCGGTGTTGTATTGGTATCCGTCTACCATCGTGTGGGTGTGGGAAACTATTTCCAGTTAGCATACTTCTGCAAGTTGTGCAGTTCGGGCACTTATAGCATCCCAATTTCTTTGTGGGTAGCCAATTATCTACTTCTTTACCAACCGAGCATATTCCGTAGATTCGGTCCCCGTCTGTATGCAATCAGCGGTTGCTTTGGAAGCACATCCTTGAGTGCACCATCCGTAGCCACAATACCCCAATTTTTCTTAATGGCAGATCGTGTGGCAAAACTGCCAGTAACATATGTGGTAAGAAACACAAATGGTTTTTTGGTACTTTCCGGCAAAGACCTCTTACCAACCTTGTGGCGATGCTCAGCCATTTTCAGACATCGTTCAATAACATCAGGGTGATATCCCCTATCTAGAAAGCGGTGCTGCATTTCTCTAAGTTGGTCTTTGAGGATCTCTGTATCCGAGTTATTCCTTATTACTCTGATAAACTGAGAAATTGGTAAGCTCTCCTTAAGTGGCTTTGGATGGTAACTACTATAGTGTAACAGTGTGTTCCGATCTGTGGCCTTTCTATACAATTTAAACCCATAACCCCCATCTGTGGTGAACACAGTCACATCCAAAAAGTTAATACTCCTAGAATCACACTCCATCGTGAATCGAATCGGTGTATCAAGTTGATTGAGATGCGATACCATACTCTCCAATGTAGCTCTGTCTCCAGACCATAGCAGAAATCCACCATGGCTGCAAGACGTTAATGGGTGAAGGTAGACAATGCATTGCTAATGCCTGCCTTATATATATGGTACGAGTTTTTTTAAATGGTTTTGTTTGGATGCTATTTTACATTTATCAATAAACAAGCAGTCTGCACTATGAGCGCCTTTTCCTTCATCTTCTATTCTTAAAACCAAACATTGCTCCTGGAGTCCAGAGTCATCATTGGAAAAGTGCATCAGTTGCGCAAGTGCACCAGGGCTGCAACCCAGAGGTTTCCTGTGGATTGCAACTTTCTCCCTTGTTTGAGAATATCACTGTCACAACTGAGGGCCTGAGCTGACGGGAGGCAGCCTCAGTTGTAGGGGCTGAGATGTACCGGAACCTGGGAGGTTGTATCAGACCCCTGGACATGTAAGTAACATGAATAATAACTGCCCGAAGGCGTGACCACGACAACTTAGATAAAAGTCAATGATGTTTATTATGACAACTCCGCATCACAGCAGCAATAAAAGAAAACGTAAAAGTCAGCAAAGAATAAATACAGTTCCTGAGTACTACAGCATGGCAGGAGCCACAGGGCACTGGTAGTGTGAGATAGTTTTTATGATCTTCTAGATGGAAAGTCCTTACCAGGCCCGGCTGTAGCAATGGAGATAACCCAGGATGGTACCAGCTGGTGTTCCAGGAAGAGCTGGGTTGCTGAAGGTAAAACAGCTGCTGTGGATACTGGCTGGAACCAGACTGTTGTTAGCACGGAGTGGATACTGGCTGGAACCAGTTAAATAATAAATGAACTTTGGGAGCGATGAAATGTGAACTGAAATGTAGAACTTGAGAGCGGAGAAATAATAATTCCGGTGGAGAGTGGTAAAGTGTAGAAAGGACACCGGCCCTTTAAGGGAAGCTGTATTCTGCTGGAAGCAGGTAGTGTTGTAGCTGGAAACAGATGAATCCACAATGGATTGGAGAGTCAGGCTACACCGCAGGTGGAATGCTGGTGCGGGTCTCTATGGTGGAAGTCTTGAGACAGGAGCTGGAACCTGGAAGACAATCATAGAAGAGAGACAAACAGGAACTAGGTTTGACAACCAAAGCACTGACGTCTTCCTTGCTCAGGCACAGCTTACTTATACCTGCAGCAAGGAAGGGGTTGGCTAGGCAATTATGCAAATCAACAATACAAACAGCAGATTGGTGGAAATGATCAGATGACAGAATCCAAGATGGCTGCGCCCATGCAGACACTTGGAGGGAAGTTTGGTTTGTAATCCATGTGGTCTGGGAAACAGTAATGGCGGCGCCGGCCACCGGAGACAGGAGACGCCAGGCTGATAGATGCACATTTAACCACGCGGGCACAGCGGAGGCCGCGGCTGATGAAAACACCACTCTGACACTCTGCATGTGGAAACTCAGGAACAGCGGAATCTGGTCCTGGAACGCTGAGCCCGCCTTAGGAGGCATCTGAAGGGTAAGTAATGGCGTCCAGATACCCGGATCGTGACAGCACCCCCCCCTTTAGGAGTGGCCCCAGGACACTTCTTAGGCTTTAAAGGAAACTTTGCGTGGAAATTTCGGACCAAGGCAGGAGCATGGACGTCAGAGGCATTGGTCCAAGAGCGTTCTTCAGGACCATAGCCCTTCCAGTCAATGAGATACTGAAGTTGACCGTAACGGTGACGTGAGTCCAGGATCTTGGCCACTTCATACTCAACGCCTCGTTGAGTTTGGACTTTCGGAGTTGGTGGAAGTGAGGAATGAAACCGATTCAAGATTAGCGGTTTCAACAGGGAAACATGGAATGTCCTGGGTATTTTTAAGAAGGGAGGTAACTGGAGTCTGTAAGCAACAGGATTGATGACTTGATCAATTTTAAAAGGACCGATGTAGCGAGGTGCAAACTTCATACTGGGAACTCTTAACCTCAAATTCTTCGTGGATAACCATACCCGATCACCCACCTTGAGAGCAGGAACTGCTCGACGCTTCTTATCCGCAAACTTCTTGTACCTGAACGATGCCTTGAGCAGAGCTGATCGTACGCTCTTCCAGATATTGGCAAACTGATGCAAGGTGATATCCACTGCGGGAACAGAAGTTGCTGGAAGCGGTTGGAACTCAGGGACTTTAGGGTGGAATCCAAAGTTGGTGAAGAATGGTGTTGAAGAAGATGAAGAATGATACTGGTTGTTATGACAGAACTCGGCCCAGGGAAGTAATTGAACCCAGTCATCTTGAGAGGAGGACACATAGATGCGGAGGAAGGCCTCCAAGTCCTGATTCACCCTCTCAGTTTGACCATTGGTCTGAGGATGGTAAGCCGTGGAAAACTTTAACTTGACTTGGAGGACTTGACATAAACTTCGCCAGAATTTGGCTGTGAATTGAACTCCTCGGTCTGAGATAATTTCTTCTGGAAGACCGTGGAGTCGGAAGATCTCTTGTATGAATACTTGAGCCAACTTGGAAGCTGACGGAAGACCGGTGAGAGGAATGAAGTGTGCCATCTTGGTGAACCGGTCAACTACCACCCAGATGGTATTGAACTTGTTGCACATGGGCAAATCTGTAATAAAATCCATCGACAAATGGGTCCATGGTCGACGGGGAACAGATAGTGGAACCAGTTGCCCCGCAGGCGACTGGCGGGATACTTTATGTTGAGCACACTTTGGGCAAGATGCAATAAACTCCAAAACGTCCTTTTTCAGAGTTGGCCACCAATAGGACCTAGAGATAAACTCCAGGGTTTTTTGGATACCTGTATGTCCGGCAAAACGGGAAGCATGGGCCCAATGCATGAGCTTCTTCCTTAGTGTCGGCTTCACAAAACTTTTCCCTGATGGGGGCGTAGAGTCCATCCCTACCGTGGAGAATGCCAACGGATTTATAATAGGATGCTTGTCTGAAGACTCTGACTCATTTTCTTGCTCCCATGAGCGGGAAAGGGCATCGGCCTTGCGATTCTGAGAGCCCGGACAGAACTGGAGTTTAAAGTCGAACCTGGAAAAGAAAAGTGCCCATCTGGCCTGACGAGGGTTGAGACATTGTGCGCCTTTTAGATATAGAAGGTTCTTGTGGTCTGTAAGGATGGTGATTGAATGAGAAGCTCCCTCCAACAGATATCTCCACTCCTCTAGAGCGAGCTTGATGGCTAGCAACTCCTGGTCGCCAATGGCATAGTTGCGCTCCGCTGGGGAGAACTTCCGTGAGAAGAAACTGCAAGGATGTAAATGACCATCTTTAGCCCTCTGAGATAACACCGCTCCTACTCCAACGGAGGAGGCATCCACCTCTAAGATGAAAGGAGAGTCGACGTCAGGCTGTTTCAGGACAGGTGCAGAGATGAACCTCTGTTTTAAAAGATGAAAAGCTTGCATGGCTTCTTCAGACCACTTGGACGGGTTAGCACCCTTCTTGGTGAAAGCAGTAATAGGCGCCACAATGGTGGAAAAGTCTCGTATAAACTTTCGGTAATAATTGGCGAACCCTAAGAACCTCTGGACCCCTTTGAGGGTTAAGGGTACTGGCCAATTCTGGATTGCTTGTAGTTTCTCAGGATCCATCTCTAGTCCGGAACCGGACACAATGTACCCTAGAAACGGAATGGACTTGACTTCAAAGACGCATTTCTCTAATTTGCAGTAGAGATGATTGACACGGAGACGGGACAGAACCTCCTTTACCCAGAAACGATGTTCCTCTAAATTGTTGGCAAAAATGAGGATATCATCTAGATAGACCACGACATGACGGTATAGAATGTCTCTGAAGATCTCATTGACGAAATGCTGGAAGACAGCTGGAGCATTGCTCAATCCGAAGGGCATGACGAGGTACTCATAATGTCCGTCACGGGTGTTAAATGCGGTCTTCCACTCGTCACCCTCACGGATCCGGATGAGATTGTATGCACCTCTCAGGTCCAGCTTTGTAAAGATGGTAGCTCCGCTAACTCTGTCAAAGAGCTCAGTAATCAGGGGTAAAGGATAGCGGTTCTTGATGGTAATGTCGTTCAAACCTCTGTAGTCGATGCACGGCCGCAGACCACCATCTTTCTTCTTTACAAAAAAGAAGCCTGCGCCGGCTGGAGAAGAAGAAGGTCGAATGAACCCCTTTGCTAGGTTCTCTTTTATGTATTCCTCCATAGAATGCGTCTCGGGGAGAGACAACGGATAAGTTCGGCCTCGAGGTGGAACCTTCCCTGGAACGAGATCAATCGGGCAGTCCCATTCTCTATGAGGGGGAAGGATATCAGCAGAAGCTTTACTGAACACATCCGTGAAATCTTGATATGGAGGAGGTGGAACATCAGACGACCTGGGGGAGGAGGAACAGACAGGCAACACTTTAAACAAACATGTCTTAGTACAGGAGGAACCCCATGCCAGGATTTGCGTAGTCGTCCAATCAATTGTAGGATTGTGAAGACGGAGCCATGGAAGGCCCAGGACCACAGGATGTGTGGCTCTTGGAATCACTAAAAGTGAAATAAGTTCGGAATGAAGAACTCCCACTCTCAGACGAACTGGTAGAGTCCTTAGAGAAATAACTGTATCAAAAATTTTACTGCCATCCACAGCAGTTAAGGAAAAGGACGAAGGAAGTCTCTCGGTGGGTAGGGACCACCGTTTAACATAGGCTTCGGTAATAAAGTTCCCAGCTGCTCCGGAATCCAGGAGGGCAATGACGTTCTGATAACGTTGAGCAACTTGAAGCGAGACTGGGAGGTTACAATCTTGAGGAGATGGAGAGGAAATCATTACTCCTAGCCGGCCCTCTCCTTGGCGAGCTAGGATTTGGAGTTTCCCGGACGTTTGGGACAGGCATTAATGGTGTGAGACGGAGCTGCACAGTACAAACAGAGAAACTCGGAGAGACGTCTTCGGCGCTCAGCAGGAGTTAAACGGGAACGGACAATTTGCATGGGTTCATCTTTAGTTGGTGACAGTTGGCGAGGAGGAGGAGCAGAAGATTTTGGAGCAGATGATCTTCCACGCTCAGTTGCTCTCTCTCTGAAACGTAAGTCAACTTTCGTACAAAGTGAGATTAACTCATCTAACTTGGAGGGTAAGTCTCTGGTAGCTAACTCATCTTTAATACGCTCGGATAAACCATGCCAGAATGCAGCATACAGGGCCTCGTCGTTCCATGCCAGTTCGGATGCCAGGATCTGGAACTGTATAAGATATTGTCCTACAGTACGTGATCCCTGGCGTAAACGGAGAATCTCAGACGAAGCTGAAGTTACCCGGCCTGGCTCGTCGAAGATGCGCCTGAATGTTGACACGAATGCAGTGTAAGAAGATAGCAGGGTGTCGGACCTCTCCCATAACGGTGATGCCCAATCGAGGGCTGAGCCACTGAGAAGAGAAATAATGTAGGCAATTTTTGTACGGTCACTGGGGAAATTGCCAGGTTGTAGCTCAAACTGAATCTCACACTGGTTGAGAAATCCCCTGCAGAATCTTGGAGATCCGTCAAATTTAGCTGGCGTTGGAAGATGAAGACGTGGAGCAGGAATGGGTAAGGTGGGTGGGGTTATAGCTGGAGTCACTGTGGTTGACGCACCAGACGCGCCTGATCCACGGAGAGTGGTCTGAATCCCATCCAGCCGAGTAGAGAGATCCTGGAGACAGCGGATGATGTGGCCCTGTGCAGCCTCCTGATGTTCTAGTCGGGCTGCCAGTTCTTGCATCGGCCTGGCCGCTTGATCCTGGTCTCCGGCTGGATTCATTAGGTCAGTGCTTACTGTCACAACTGAGGGCCTGAGCTGACGGGAGGCAGCCTCAGTTGTAGGGGCTGAGATGTACCGGAACCTGGGAGGTTGTATCAGACCCCTGGACATGTAAGTAACATGAATAATAACTGCCCGAAGGCGTGACCACGACAACTTAGATAAAAGTCAATGATGTTTATTATGACAACTCCGCATCACAGCAGCAATAAAAGAAAACGTAAAAGTCAGCAAAGAATAAATACAGTTCCTGAGTACTACAGCATGGCAGGAGCCACAGGGCACTGGTAGTGTGAGATAGTTCTTATGATCTTCTAGATGGAAAGTCCTTACCAGGCCCGGCTGTAGCAATGGAGATAACCCAGGATGGTACCAGCTGGTGTTCCAGGAAGAGCTGGGTTGCTGAAGGTAAAACAGCTGCTGTGGATACTGGCTGGAACCAGACTGTTGTTAGCACGGAGTGGATACTGGCTGGAACCAGTTAAATAATAAATGAACTTTGGGAGCGATGAAATGTGAACTGAAATGTAGAACTTGAGAGCGGAGAAATAATAATTCCGGTGGAGAGTGGTAAAGTGTAGAAAGGACACCGGCCCTTTAAGGGAAGCTGTATTCTGCTGGAAGCTGAGGCTGGAAGCAGGTAGTGTTGTAGCTGGAAACAGATGAATCCACAATGGATTGGAGAGTCAGGCTACACCGCAGGTGGAATGCTGGTGCGGGTCTCTATGGTGGAAGTCTTGAGACAGGAGCTGGAACCTGGAAGACAATCATAGAAGAGAGACAAACAGGAACTAGGTTTGACAACCAAAGCACTGACGTCTTCCTTGCTCAGGCACAGCTTACTTATACCTGCAGCAAGGAAGGGGTTGGCTAGGCAATTATGCAAATCAACAATACAAACAGCAGATTGGTGGAAATGATCAGATGACAGAATCCAAGATGGCTGCGCCCATGCAGACACTTGGAGGGAAGTTTGGTTTGTAATCCATGTGGTCTGGGAAACAGTAATGGCGGCGCCGGCCACCGGAGACAGGAGACGCCAGGCTGATAGATGCACATTTAACCACGCGGGCACAGCGGAGGCCGCGGCTGATGAAAACACCACTCTGACACTCTGCATGTGGAAACTCAGGAACAGCGGAATCTGGTCCTGGAACGCTGAGCCCGCCTTAGGAGGCATCTGAAGGGTAAGTAATGGCGTCCAGATACCCGGATCGTGACAATCACCAGCGCACCTGTACACCCTCTTTGAACTGATAGATATAGATATAGAGATGTGTGTGTATGTATATGTATGTATGTATGCATGTATGTATATATATATATATATATATATATATATATATATCTCTAAAGGTGTGTGTACACACAGTGGGATAAATCTGTGAGATTTTGACTATATAATCAAAATCTTATGAAAAGTTAGTGCATATCTCATGGTGTTAGGCATCTTGCGATACAGATTCGATCCCGATGCGCGCTCCCGTGGGGTCGGTATCGTAAGGCTAGATAGACTGTGCAGGCAAGTCAATCTCGACTATCTAGTGTACAATCTAGTACAAAGTATAGTCAAAATTGTCACTTAGTCAAAATCGTAAATAGACAAAATCTCAAGCCCAGATAGTCAAAATCTGTGCTATCTGGACTGGTTAATAAAGCTCATTGGCTCAATGGCATTACACAGGTGCTGAGCTTCTACTACAGATCCATGGGAGGTCTCCTTTATAAGTGACCTTTCAGTACCTGAGTGTCCGAATTTCTTTTATTCAAGTTGTCTTACCATAAGGCCACACTGGTTGCTTATCAGAAAGCCTTGGTGATATACTGGAATTTTCATCTTGCACGTATGAACGAGTTTTCTCGTATTATACTATAAGTTCCAGTTACTCGAGATTTACCCCTGATGAAGTCTTTTGTATAAGACGAAACGCGTTGGGTTGTCTATGTTGTGACGTTATCTCCGAACCATCTTTAAGGAGAAGGAGGAGACTGTTGTGACCCACTCGCATTTGTATTCAACACTAAGAATTATACATCTTTCACTGTTGAATAATACGTCTCTTCTGTATTAGTTTTGAATATGTTTTTAATAAATGTTTTATGATGGAACATGTTATTACTATGCTTTAAAATGTATTAACCAGTTAAGGTTTAAAAGTGGGAGTTGATAAGACCCCTTGGCGCCAGTTCTCCTACTGTTGTATATTACTATTTCTAGTCCCTTCTAACAGGGGACTTGGTTGAACCAGGCAGTCTATACCCAATATCTTGTGCTTTATCCAAAGATACAGTTACATCCAATTAGCGCAGATGGAGAGTATTTGTTTGATAGAGATAGATAGATATATATATATATATATATATATCTATCTAATATATAATATAATATAGGGTCCATTTAGCTATGTAGGAAAGGCTTAACTGAGATGGTAACGCAATTATTTTCTCTGTTCATGCCACCTCCTACAACAGCACTCTGTAGAGAGCTAAGCATTGATGGGTATGGATCATCAGATCTGTATGGAAAAGGTCTACAGTCATTAGGTCGCCCACTAATGATCGACGTGCATTAGGTTGACCGGGTCAGGAGGTCGAAACAAGCAAAGGTCGACCTGGCCAAAGGTCGATAGTAGGAAATGTCGACATGACAAAATGTTGGCACAGCATTTTTTCTCTTACGTCCTAGAGGATGCTGGGGACTCCGTAAGGACCATGGGGTATAGATGGGCTCCGCAGGAGACATGGGCACTCTAAGACCTTTTAATGGGCGTGAGCTGGCTCCTCCCTCTATGCCCCTCCTCCAGACCTCAGTTGGATCCTGTGCCCAGAGGAGACTGGTTGCACACTAGGGGAGCTCTACTGAGTTTCTCTAGAAAAGACTTTTGTTAGGTTTTCTATTTTCAGGGAGCACTGCTGACAACCGGCTCCCTGCTTCGTGGGACTGAGGGGAGAGAAGCAGACCCACTTTCCTGGACTGATGGGCTCTGCTTCTTAGGCTACTGCACACCATTAGCTCCAGAGGGTCGGAACACAGGTGTCGTCCTTGCTGTTCGTCCCGCCGCCGCTCCGCCGTCCTCCTCACAGCGCCGAAAGATAGAAGCCGGGTAAGTATAGGAAGCAAGAAGGCTTCATAGGCGGCAGAAGACATCAGACCTTCGTGAGGTACCGCGCAGCGGTCGCGCTACGCACCATTGCTCCCACACACACACACAAGGCACAGTAAGAGCGCAGGGGGGGGCGCCCTGGGCAGCAATTATGGCCTCATATTAGACTGGCACAGATATATAGACGCTGCGGAGGCAGTATATATAAAAACCCCGCCAGTATAAAAAAAATAGCGGGCCAGAGACCCGCCATCGAGGGGGCGGAGATTGATCCCTCAGCACTAACCAGCGCCATTTTCTCCACAGCTTGCTGCAGAGAAGCTGCTCCCGGACTTTTCCCCTGCTGTACAAGTAACAGGGGGCAAAAACGAGTGGGGGGCACATTGATTTGGTGCTAAATTTGTTATAAAAAGCGCTTACAGGTCTGGGACTTTGTTTCAGAACGAAGTGGCGCTGGGTGTGTGCTGGCATATTCTCTCTCTGTCTCTCCAAAGGGCCTTATTGTGGGTCTGTCCCCATATCCATATATCCCAGTGTGTGTGGGGGTCTCAGTACGCGCGTGTCGACATGTCTGAAGCGGAAGGCTCGTCTAGGGAGGAAGCAGAGCAGATGGTGGTAGTGTCTCCGTCGGCACAGCCGACGGCGGATTGGGTGGACATGTGGAGTGTTTTGAATGCTAGTGTGGCTTTATTACATAAGAGATTTGAGAAGGCAGAGTCCAAAGACCAAGCAGGGAGTCAATCCATGGCTTTTACTGTGTCACAAGACCCTTCAGGGTCCCATAAACGTCCCTTTACCCTGATAGCAAACACTGATACCGACACGGATTCCGACTCCAGTGTCGACTATGATGATGCACGGTTACACCCAAGGGTGGCCAAGAGTATTCAATACATGATTATTGCAATAAAAGATGTATTACATATCACAGAGGATCCCTCTGTCCCTGACACAAGGGTCTGCATGTTTAAGGAAAAGAAACCTGAGGTAACGTTTCCCCCATCTCATGAGCTGAACGCTCTATTTGAAAAAGCTTGGGAAACTCCAGACAAGAGACTACAGGTTCCCAAGAGAATTATTATGGCGTATCCTTTCTCCTCAAAGAACAGGTTACGGTGGGAATCCTAACCCACGGTGGACAAGGCCTTGACGCGCTTGTCCAAGAAGGTGGCCCTACCGTCCCCGGACACGGCGACCCTAAAGGATCCTGCGGATCGCAGGCAAGAAACTACCTTAAAAGCAATTTATGCGACTACGGGAGCCCTGCTCAGACCAGCAGTAGCGTCGGCATGGGTGGGTAGCGCAATTGCAGCTTGGGCAGATAACTTGTCATCTGACATGGACACCCTAGATAAAGATAGTATTTTATTGACCTTAGGTCACATCAAGGACGCAGCGTTATATATGAGGGAGGCTGCGAGAGATATTGGTCTTTTGGGTTCAAGAGCCAATGCCATGGCAATTTCTGCTAGAAGGTTCCTGTGGACCCGTCAATGGACTGCTGATGCTGACTCAGAGACAAATGGAGGCTTTACCTTACAAGGGTGAAGTTTTATTTGTGGAGGGCCTCGCGGACCTGGTTTCCACAGCTACCGCGGGTAAGTCTTCTTTTTTGCCTTACGTTCCCCCACAGCAAAAGAAATCACCTCAATATCAGATGCAGTCCTTTCGGTCTCATAAGTTCAGAAAGGGGCGTGGCTCATCCTTCCTCGCCAGAGGTAGAGGTAGAGGAAAAAGAACACCAGCTACGGCTAGTTCCCTGGAGCAAAAGTCCTCCCCGGCCTCTACCAAATCCACCGCATGACGTTGGGGTTCCGCTGCGGGAGTCCGCACCGGTAGGGGCACGTCTTCAACTCTTAAGCCAGGTCTGGGTTCATTCAGACTTGGATCCTTGGGTAGTCGGAATTGTATCCCAAGGCTACAAACTGGAGTTCGAAAATGTGCCTCCACACCGATTTTTCAAATCGGCCTTGCCAGCTTCTCCCCCAGAGAGAGCAATAGTTTCAGCTGCCATACAAAAGCTGTGTCAACAGCAAGTGATTATCAAGGTTCCCCTATTGCAACAGGGGAAGGGGTTTTATTCAACCCTATTTGTGGTCCCGAAACCGGATGGCTCAGTCAGACCAATTCTGAATCTAAAATCCCTAAACCTATATTTGAAGAGGTTCAAATTCAAGATGGAATCTCTCTGGGCAGTGATCTCCAGCCTGGAAGGGGGGATTTTATGGTGTCACTAGACATAAAGGATGCATACCTTCATGTCCCCATATATCCTCCTCATCGGGCGTACCTAAGATTCGCTGTACAGGATTGTCATTACCAGTTTCAGACGTTGCCGCTTGGTCTTTCCACGGCCCCGAGAATTTTCACCAAGGTAATGGCGGAAATGATGGTGCTCCTGCGCAAGCAGGGAGTCACAATTATCCCATACTTGGACGATCTCCTGATAAAAGCAAGATCAAGAGAACATTTACTAAAAACCGTGTCTCTCTCCCTGAGAGTACTACAACAACACGGCTGGATTCTAAATCTGCCAAAGTCGCAGTTGGTTCCGACAACTCGGCTGTCGTTTTTGGGCATGATTCTGGACACGGAAAAACAGAGGGTTTTTCTCCCAATGGAAAAAGCCCAGGAACTCAAGAACATGGTCCAGGACCTGCTGAAAGCAAAAATAGTGTCAGTTCATCAATGTACTCGAGTATTGGGAAAAATGGTGGCGGCCTACGAGGCCATTCCGTTCGGCAGGTTCCATGCAAGAACTTTTCAGTGGGACCTTCTGGACAAGTGGTCAGGGTCCCATCTCCAAATGCATCGGAGGATACGCCTTTCCCCCAGGGCCAGGGTCTCTCGCCTGTGGTGGCTCCAGAGTGCTCACCTTCTAGAGGGTCGCAGGTTCGGAATTCAAGATTGGGTTCTCATGACCACGGACGCGAGCCTCAGAGGATGGGGAGCGGTCAACCAGGGAATTTTTTTTTTAGGGAATATGGTCAAGCCAGGAGGCTTGTCTACACATCAATGTGCTGGAATTAAGGGCCATATACAACGGCCTGAAGCAGGCGGAGAATCTTCTTCGCAACCTACCCGTTTCGATCCAGTCAGACAACATCACAGCCGTGGCGCATGTAAACCGCCAGGGCGGAACAAGGAGCAGAGCAGCAATGGCGCGGAAGCCACCAGGATTCTTCGCTGGGCGGAAAATCATGTAAGCGCTCTGTCAGCAGTTTTCATTCCGGGAGTAGACAACTGGGAAGCAGACTTCCTCAGCAGGCACGATCTCCATCCAGGGGAGTGGGGACTTCATCAAGAAGTCTTTGCAGAGGTAACAAGTTGTTGGGGACTCCCTCAAAAAGCCATGATGGCGTCACGCCTCAACAGGAAGCTTCGGACGTATTGTTGCAGGTCGATGGACCCTCAGGCAGTGGCAGTGGACGCCCTAGTGACACCGTGGCTGTTTCAGTCGGTCTATGTGTTCCCTCCACTTCCACTCATCTCAAAAATATTGAGAATCATAAGACGAACAAGAGTGCAGACAATACTCATTGTTCCAGATTGGCCTCGAAGAGCCTGGTATTCAGATCTTCAGGAAATGCTCACAGAAGATCCGTGGCCTCTTCCTCCCAGGGAGGACCTGTTACAACAGGGGCCGTGTGTGTTCCAAGACTTTCCGCAGCTACGTTTGACGGCATGGCGGTTGAACGCCAGATCCTAGCTAGGAAAGGTATTCCGAGGGAAGTCATCCCTACTCTAATTAAAGCTAGGAAGGAGGTAACGGCGAAGCACTATCACCGTATCTGGAGGAAATATGTGTCTTGGTGTGAAGCCAAGAATGCTCCTACGGAATATTTTCAGCTGGGTCGTTTTCTCCATTTTCTACAGACAGGAGTGGATATGGGCCTAAAGTTAGGCTATATTAAGGTGCAGATTTCGGCCTTATCTATATTCTTTCAGAAGGAATTGGCTTCTCTCCCAGAAGTCCAGACTTTTGTAACGGGAGTGCTGCACATCCAACCTCCTTTTGTGCCCCCTGTGGCACCGTGGGACCTTAACGTGGTGTTACAGTTCCTTAAATCGCACTGGTTTGAACCTCTTCAAACAGTTGAATTGAAGTTTCTCACTTGGAAAGTGGTCATGTTGTTGGCCTTGGCATCTGCAAGGCGGGTGTCCGAATTGGCGGCTTTGTCTCACAAGAGCCCCTATCTGATTTTCCATGTGGATCGAGCAGAGTTGAGGACTCGTCCTCAGTTTCTGCCTAAGGTGGTTTCGTCGTTTCACATGAACCAACCTATTGTGGTGCCTGTGGCTACGGATGCCTTGGAGGATTCCAAGTCCCTTGATGTAGTCAGGGCCTTAAAAATGTATATAGCCAGAATGGCTCGGGTTAGGAAAACAGAGGCACTGTTTGTCCTGTATGCAGCCAACAAGGTTGGCGCTCCTGCTTCTAAGCAGACTACTGCACGCTGGATCTGTAACACGATTCAGCAGGCTCATTCTACGGCTGGATTACCGTTACCAAAATCGGTAAAGGCCCATTCCACTAGGAAGGTGGGCTCTTCTTGGGCGGCTGCCCGAGGCGTCTCGGCATTGCAGCTTTGCCGAGCAGCTACGTGGTCGGGTTCAAACACTTTTGCAAAATTCTACAAGTTTGATACCCTGGCTGATGAGGACCTCATGTTAGCTCAATCGGTGCTGCAGAGTCATCCGCACTCTCCCGCCCGGTCTGGAGCTTTGGTATAAACCCCATGGTCCTTACGGAGTCCCCACCATCCTCTGGGACGTAAGAGAAAATAAGATTTTAAACCTACCGGTAAATCTTTTTCTCTTAGTCCGTAGAGGATGCTGGGCGCCCGTCCCAGTGCGGACTAAATCTGCAAGACTTGTATATAGTTGTTGCTTACATAAGGGTTATGTTACAGTTGAGATCAGTCTCTGGCTGATACTGTTTGTTCATGCTGTTAACTGGTTACATATATTCCATGTTGTACGGTGTGTGTGGTGTGGGCTGGTGTGTATCTCGCCCTTAGATTAACAAAATTCCTTTCCTCGTACTGTCCGTCTCCTCTGGGCACAGTTCTATAACTGAGGTCTGGAGGAGGGGCATAGAGGGAGGAGCCAGCTGACGCCCATTAAAAGGTCTTAGAGTGCCCATGTCTCCTGCGGAGCCCGTCTATACCCCATGGTCCTTACGGAGTTCCCAGCATCCTCTACGGACTTGGAGAAAAAGATTTACCGGTAGGTTTAAAATCTTATTTTCCATAATTCTGGCGTTTTTTTTCCAACAAATCACGTGGAAGCCCAATTAGTGTACACTGTCCTCTCAAGTGGCTCTCTTTGCTACCACTACGCTCGCACAGGTTGCTATTCCCAGTCGTAGGCCACAATGATGGGAAGTGTGAAAAAGGTGATACAAATGCGATCGACCGTGTCGACCTTTTGTACCTGTCGACCTTTAACATGTCTACCTTTTTCTATGTCGACCTAATGCATGTGGACCATTAGCGGTCGAACTAATGACTGTCGACCTAGAGCCCGTATACCACTATACAGTGTTTAAAGTTTTCTGCTGAACAGGTCGCAGAAAAACGCTTTAAATGCTTTATAAAAAAAAAAACCTTAAATCTTTCCCTGATATAACACCATCTGAGGATGGCGTTCTATGAGAAAAATCCTTTCATCTGCTGAATCCTGCAGGGGCCAGAGGGATCTCGTCCAATCAGTCACTGATGTGCCACAGGGAGAACAGCCACCTTAGTCTACATACCAGTGGCGGTACTGCAGGGTAGTGCAGCCGCTACGGAGCCAAGTGGTAGAGAGTGAAGGTCATTGGCTGGCGGACGCGCACTCCCGTCATGCTTACAATTGTTTACATTTTACTCTTTCATTTCTCTTTTGCGTATTAATTCTCTTTTATAATAATAATTTATTTTGCAAATTTCTCTGATGCCGTCCTATTCACATGAAAGCGTGCTTTGCTTCCTTGTATCTTAAAGAGAAACCGTGTCTGTGCACCATGCTTCTGTGATTTCTAATGTGAGAGAAATATAAAATTATACGTTTCCATTTTTATTAGTCGTCTAGACATCCTGATTTGATTTAAAGGCCTGAAGTCTTCAAAATGTACCCAATGTACTAGTAATTGGATATTGCAGTCTATTTATTGTAGCGTTTTTATGTTCACCAGTGCAATATGTGCACGTCATTCTGCACGGATAATCAAATTCGTAAAAGGCTCTTAATGGTTTATATGGCAATTGTAGAACATATAATCATCAATAGATTCCTCTGAAGCAGTGCCCCTAGTGGTGAGAATTTGAGGAATACTTGCGTGACTTCAACAAGCTTAGAGTTTGAGGAAAACATCTGTCCTATATATGGGAGCATGGTTGGTGTAGTGGTTAGCACTAATGCCTCTAAGTGCTGAGGTCTTGAGTTCACTTCCCTCCGAGAGACTGTCTGTGTGGCGTTTGCATGTTATCATGTGTTTGGCTGAGTTTCCTCTGGATACTCTAGTTTCGTCCCACATGGTTATTTGGAATCTGGTACTGGATGTGACTGTAAGCTCCACTGGGATACGGACTGATGTGAATGACTATTTTCTGCAAAGCATGGTGGAATTTGTGTTTGCTATGTAAATAACTGTTGATAGATAATTAATAGAAGTACCCCTAAAAGAGCTATGAAATATATATTTAGTAAATGCTCAGAGCGTTATGTAATGGGAAATTCCTGCCACTCTTTTCTTTGTACATCAGGGAAGGGAGCTCAGTACTGCACAAAAGACCTGCAAATATACACGGTGAAAAACTCAGGGTTGGTGCCGTTCAATAGATATTACAGCAAAGACAACTACACCTGCACCCCAGAGTTGCCTTCTCTCTGCTGTTTGGAAGCATGCACTGAGAGCATGAATTACATGCGGAGATGACACAATATTCAATCTCCGCAAATTTCAAAGGAGAATGTTTTGAAGATTTGCAGAATCGCATTGTCATTTTCTAAGCTTAATAGGAAATCTCTGTCCATTCCAAATCGTCTGCCTCCTCTCGTTAGTAATCAATTTATGAAATAACAAAGGAATGCTGCAGAAAGCAGTCAGCAGTTTAGAGAGACAAATTGTGTTGGTGGGAGGCTGCGTCCCTGTGATTCCTGTTGAAGCCATCATGATCACTTGCCCCGTATTACATTAGTGTTCACATAAGTGCATGGGGAATTGTGAACAGAAGAGTCACTGTCTGCTTTTAAAATCTCATTATACCTAACAAGCATTTGCATTTAGTTATTATGATGTGAGACATTGACTTACAAAGTACTTTGGCACATGAGACTTGTTATTTTTAGAAGACGCAGCTCTGTTGATCCTGTCTGCACAATGGAAGTGTTTTTAAAAACTGCCTCCCCCCCCCCCACAATTGGATTACACATGTGAGGGGAATAATTAATTACGTCGGATACTTTCGAGGAAATGCTATTTATTACATGCGGCATGAGGGAGGCAGCTTAGGGGTGTCCTGAAAGGGAAATATTGGGGCGCTTATGGGGGAGCGCGCAAAATCATCACTGGAAAACTGCAGAGAGTTTTTCTAAATATTGTTTATTAATAATTAAAAAGGAAAACAAATATCGTTTAGCGGTGCTCCTCCCAGTGACGCAGTGATGGGGCACCTTGGTGAGGGTATCCGTTTGGATGGTCGGCATGTTATGGTTGACAGTCATTAGCTCAACCACTATTGGTCGACACTGACATGGACACATGGTCGACACCTGAAAATGTTCGACACCTGAAAATGTTCGACACATGAAAAGGTCGACGTCTTTTTTTTTTTTATTATTATTATTATTATTATTATTTTTTATTAGATATTTACATGTTTCATACTTTACCATCCACGTGGACGACAATTGGGAACGGTAACCGCGCCGTTTGCTCGCCATGCAAGGAGACGCGGTACAATAACTGGGGTTCCTGGTCATGTTATGGAAAAAATGACACAAAAAACAGTAAAAAAATGAGTCCGCCTTTTCATGTGTCGACCATTTTCATGTGTTGACCATGTCTCCATGTCGACCAATAGTGGTCGACCTAATTACTGTCTACCATAACATGGTCGACCATTCATACCGGAAACCCTGGTGAGAACCACCTGGTTGGGGTAGTTGGAGACCTCACTTCTACAGTATGTAGACTTTTTATAAAGCTCGCTGTCCTGGTTGACCATCAGCAGAATGGCGATTGCAGTTACTGAAAAATAAAGTGCAGTTGCCTGTGTTCACTCTGCACTGCCACCTGCTGTCTGTAGCTGGGACTGCGGTTGATCCTCACGCGTCAGAAGGGATAATGCAGTTGAACGCAAGCCAGTTGTAATTGCACTGAGTATATGCATGTAAATGCTAATGCTCGTCCACTTGCTGAGCTGCATGCATCTACGCAGTCACACCACCCTGATCAGTACGCTTTGAGTCACAGCTGCCGTAATGATCAGCGCGTACTTGGTGCAAAACATGCGTCCAGATGTACTCCCGTCATCATGCCCATTTGTAAACGCCTTGTTGCCACCTGCTTGTGGTGTTTAAACCGCAAGTGAAATTTCAGCTGAGTTGTGGATCGCCTGAAGATGTGTTCTCTCTGCAGTAGCGCATGTGCAGCGTGAAAACACGCAAGATCTGTCCACAAAACTGTATCAACGTCAATGTCGCAGAGCACATGTCCCCTTCAGTTGGTTCCATGCACATGACCAAGAGTTCCGTGTATTCCAGTGGCTAACCCAGGCAATAGATCTTGATCCCTTGGGAAAGAAAAGGGGTGTAGTGAAACTCAAGATTTTCAGCATGTCTGTGCATCTGCAGCCATTGGGGCAGATGTATTCAGCCTGGAGAAGGGATAAAGACGTGATAAGTGGAAGGTGATAACGCACCAGCCAGCTGGCTCCTAACTGTCATTTTTCAAATCCATTATGATTGGCCGGTGCGTTATCACCTTGCGCTTATCACTGCTTTATCTCTTCTCCAAGTTAATACATCTGCCCTATTGTGTGATGTCACCGAGGACAGGAATCATGAATGCTTCCAGCACCCTTCTGGATCCATAGTATGGTATACACCAGAAAAATACATCATTCATTCAAGCGGCAAACCATATATCTGTAGTGCATCTGCGGGTGTGTACACCCAGTAGGTCTGTGAATAACGCCCTGCAGCATATATCAACATATCTGGCTGTATGTATGGCCACCTGTCCCATATGCTGGCTACCGTCATGTCACAGCTGGACGGGCAAATTCAAATGTCCGCCCAGTTGCAATGACTGGACCAACATAAAATGTGTATACTTACCAAATTGGATCCAGCTGCGTAGTGTGTACCCAGCATAAGGTATCAAGAACTCAGACTGTTCCGAGATCGCTTGCTGTGGTCCTACTCATTACTACAAAGGTGTTACTAGTAAAGTCCCGCTACAGTAGGTCAGTGTTGATAGGGATTGTATGATTTTAACTATTTGTTCAGCTTGTGTGTTTGGTTTCGATGACCATGGGACACAGACTGCCCTGGAGCTGAGCGATGTTTCTCAAACCTTCTTGTTTTGTAGACGAATAAATCATTGCACATGGGATCCTAAATCTATAGCCTTTCTCCTCAATGGTTACTGTCAGCTACTCTGGTACGATTACTTTCTCAGTAATACAATTAGCAGTGCTTGGCTCAATACACCTGTCATCCCGCGCTTTGCGTGCAGTCATCCGTAGTCTCGCCATCGTCTACTGCCCGGAGTCAGATCACATCTCCCAAATCTCAATGCATCCAAAGCCGTTTTTCTTTGTGAATTTTATATGTCGGTTGGTGTGAAATAAAATAAAAAATGAAGTTGGAAACCTAGAATTTGTTTTAGGATTATTTTCTTCACATAAATTCATTTAGTTCCATTTCAGGCAAATATTTCCACAATGTCATGCAAGTCAGTTTTGTTTTGTGAAGATCCATTCAGACCACTCACCTCATTAGCAGAACGTTGGCTTCCTCTTGGGATCTGTTTCTCTCTAGACCTTGGTCAAATCCAGATGTGTTAGCTGAATGGTGTCCCTCAGAAGCTGGCCATACTCTGCACAATAATCGTGCAAACAGCCCAACAAATGAATGGTTTGACCGATTACTATTTAGTGTGTGTACCTGAGCGATAATCGTTCAGTGTCAGGAACGTTAGGTTTGGTTATCAAACCTGCCCGATCCACTCAACCATTGTTCAGCCAACATCATGGTGCGAATGGAGATTATCAACATTGAGTGTAAGGAGGCACCCCGATTATCAGATCATCTCTCCGCTGGGTCATCTACTCTGATCATGCACTGTATGGCCAGCCTAAGGCAGTGATGGCCAGCCTGATCAACTTAGTGGGCTGCAGTGGTGGACCCTCTGACCTTCAAGGGGGATGAACACTAATTTTAATATCATTAATCAGTTAAATCAGTACATTTAATTAAATAAATCCTATATCAGCAGGCGTTTTGCACAAGCTTTGCACGCTATTTCTAGGCTTACAATACTATCCCTTTAAACAGGGACATATGAATTACACAGGTTCTGTGGCTGGCTGACTTCAAGCCTGGATCACACTTGGTTTTAATCAAGTGAGATTCTTGTGTAATTCATGTGTCCCAGTTTAAAGGGATAGTATGGTGAGACTAGCTATAACAAACGGATCTGACCATAAAGCCGCAGGTGACCGTACAAATGCCCAGATTTATCAAGTCTCGGAGAGTGATAAATAGCATGGTGATAAAGTACCAACCAATCAGCTTCGAACTGTCATTTTTTAGTTACATGAAAGTTAGGATCTGATTGGTTGGTACTTTATCACCGTGTTATTTATCACTCTCCAAGGCTTGATAAATGGGGGCCAGAGTGCCATACGAGGGCTTATAATGCTCGCCCTGTGGTGTCCAGGAACAAACGGGCAACGCGGGAAGCTTTAAGCCGTGGCTATAATTTATCAAGTGTACTCACAGGAAAATCCAACCATTATAAAGTATTGGCTCACATAGCTAAAGCAAAATTGTGTGAAGATACGAGTCATTTGGATTGTTTTGTCTCCATAGTCATGGTTTGCATAAAAATCTGACATTTTAAATAAATAAATTGTAAAATAAATACACAAACACCCACATGTACTATGTGTATTTATTTTGATTGATTTTTTTTTATTACTTTGCGCAGCCATGGTACTATTATTCTAAGTAGTTCCACACCTGTGATGGCAAATTCATTAGCATACCCATGGTGGGATTTGGGGGGTACTGGCTGTGACCACGGTACGCTACACGTAAGGTTTCTTGTAATGAAAGGGGGAGGGGGGGGCTGAAGGTGATATAAATCATGGGTGCTGTGTAATAACATCCAAATTCGCCCAGAATTTGCAGAATAATTCAAGCGATAACAATTCTCCAGTATGTCTGATGTATCCAAGCATCAAGGCCCCCAACGCACATATTAAAACACTGCACTCTTCCAAGTAATATTTCTTGGTGATGCGTATCCATAGCCTCACATCTCACATCAGTAGTGATCGTTCACAACCTTTAGTTAGAATAAATCAAGGACTTTTTTTTTTTTGTTAACCAAGGTTTTTAATTGAATAGACTATTCACAACAGCACAAAGGTGAATGTATCCAAGGCATTATTTTTATTGCAGGGGGGGGAAAAAACAACATTTAAAACCAGTGGCCGTTTTTATAGGATAGACTTCATTCTGATAAAATGTTACCCCCTGGTGGGTCATTTCTCTTTCTCACCGGTTGTAAGGATTGAAAGATCTTGTACACTGCTGCTTAAATAAGCAGACACGGTTCTGCTGGAAGAAATCATATTATTTTCTCAAAGGAGAGTAAGTGGTCCAGTGCCCTAAGATTGCTTTAAATAAAATTTCATCTGCCCCATTTTGCTGTTGAGAAAATGACACGTTCTATCAATCAACTTGCACTTTTCTTTTCTTTCTTTTTTTCTATCCTAGACTGGCCTTTTTGCAATTTTCTTTTAGTTGCATTTTAATGGTTTACAAATCATATGATTAGTTTTACACACCTTTAGCTGGTAGCATACTGTATGTTTCATATTATCTCTCTTTCTGTATAGCCTAATATTTTGTTTTTAAAAAGTGTAAAAAAATCATTTTTTATTTTTTTTTTATAGTTTAAAAATGTGCATTTGTGTCAAAAAAAAAAAAAAAAAAAAGAGATCCTCATTTGAGACTTGTGGCCTTTTTTTTGCGTTTTTTATGGATTACTAAATTTAAATGGGATTTTAATATCAGCACTGATCTAATTTCCCTACAATTCTTTTTATACATTTATTTTCTGCCAAATATAAAATAAATTAAAAGGATGTTAATCAAAGCAGGCGGGAATCATGGGACACAAAGCTGTATGCTTGTCTTTAACTGCGCTTCTTAGCACATTTCCAATGGACTATCACTATACACTAGATGCGCTAAATGCACTTTTACCTGACCGGCTGGTGCACTGTTGGAAAAAAGAGGTAATTGATGCAGTCAAAGAAAGTAAATGAAGCTTTTAAATTCTGGATGGTAATTTTGGAACGCATCCATAGGGACTCATTCTTCTTATTTGATTTATTATTTATTATTATTTTTGGAACAGAGTTTTTAGGTATCAAGAGCTGAAAAGTGCACTGGATATGTGTGACTGATCCTTAAGGGAGCTTCGACATAAAATAAGTCTATAGTATTGGGCTTCTGATTCATAACGTGTGTACTTTTTGACCGAATGTCTAATGACTCTATGGATCGAATTCAATTCTTTTCACCCCCTTCCGCACTCGTTCTGTTTCTGCTGGCATGGTATAATCATTTCAGCTTGCTACCCATGTGGTAGTGAAGGTGCCCAACCCTTTACGCAGCTAAACCTGATTACTATGGGCGTGATAACGGGGATCACTTTAGAAAGGAGATTGGGCGTGATATATCATTTGAATACCACCCTAAAGGCCAAGTTGCCACTAACCTAATACCATGATGTTTAGACAGGACCTCCATACAAATGTGAGAAATTAGGTGAAAAGTAGCAGATTCCTTGCATTCCCAATCTCCTTACCTATTCGCTACGGTGGAAGTAAGCAGCAGCCATCGCTACTGGTTTTTAATTTCCTGAAACGGTGTTGCATCTCTAAATTGTTACCCATACTTGACAACTGTACTTAATTTTAAGTTGTCCCAGGTACTGAACCGCTTTCATCCCTATTGACCCAATTAGCAGCAAGTCCTGTAAATATAGACCACCTCCTGCTCAGTAAAGTCGCATCACTGCATTGCACTTTATATTTTAAATGGGGGTGGGAACTTGACCCCAAAAGCAGGCAACCATAGAGAGTTATAACTACATATAGATTTCATTCAGTCTTCAAGGATATAAATTTTTTAGCATAGGTGACTTAATTACTACCTGAGTCATTTTGATTTAACCATTTCAGTACAGCAGTAATATCCTTGCAGTATGTATTGTCACCGTGCATTGAGGATCAAGTTTGGGAAGCTGCCTTAAGAGCCTTATCCACTGGCGTCGACCTTGCTTGTACTAGTTTTTATACTAGCAAAAGTATTTCAATGGGTGTAGGAATGGAGCTTCCTGCGACCTCCTAGAATAGATCCACAGCAGCGTTTTTTGTTTGTCGCATGTTCATTTTACAGTGGGATTGTGCCCTATTGACCTACTGCTTATTTCCACGGCATACCAAATGATATCATGTGCAGCCAGCCTGCGTGCTGCAGACACTCTTAAATGCACCTTTTACAATAAAAAGAAGCAGCAAAAAATAAAATAAAATGACGATCACATCTTGCATATTGTATTATGATTATCAGAGAATGTGAACTCAAAGCAGCATTTGCAGGTAGAAAGAAAACATGACTTTTCCTAGTGATCCATTCATGGTAACCCTTTGGAAAACTGATGCATGGGGCTGGGTGATTCCTGGCGCAATGCAAGCCACAATCTGGGTCTGTAAAACTCAGTGGTTCGAGCAGAATTCGCAGTTACAGGAATAACCATTTATAATTGGTCCTCCCCTACACGCACACCCTCCACGATTTTTCTCAAGTGGGGAATGAAA
Organism: Pseudophryne corroboree; assembly: GCF_028390025.1. Lineage (NCBI taxonomy): Eukaryota > Metazoa > Chordata > Amphibia > Anura > Myobatrachidae > Pseudophryne > Pseudophryne corroboree. The sequence continues at coordinate 407,953,134 of NC_086452.1, forward strand.
GGTTTGTCGGATTACCTGGTTATATACCACTTATTCACACTTTCCAATGGTATAAAGACCCAGAAGTTATTTTTCTACTAAATATTTCCTAATCCCAAGAGTGTCCTTGCTTTTCTTGGCATGTAGAGTAATTTCTAAATTATATTTTAGTATACTGTTCCTTTCTCTGGTTCCCAAGTGTTGCTTAATGACAGAGTTTTATCCTAGCGATCTTTCTACCCCTCCGAAATAGATCATTATAATGTTTAACAAGAGGTGACTTGTCAGTGGCCAGCTGAGAATTGTCACGCTGTTAACACGTCAAATTAAATAAGGACTTTAAGAGAAGGCAATACTGTGAGAACAAGGTATTTCCAAATCAGTAGACCTGTTTGTAAAATACAATCATCCTTAATAACTTTAATAATAGGCTGGAATCTATGATCTTAATAAGACGTCTTGAAATATCTTCTAATCTCCGTTATCAGTGAGAATGCTGTTTTTGCTACTGAAAGCAACCAAAAATAACCAAGCTGTACTTATACATAATATATACAGTAGCACAGGACGTAAAACACACAAACTGAAATTCTGCACTTTTCCCAAAATTAATACATTATTAAGGGCCGCTGAGGTTGCATTGTCAAGTCCAAGAGTTGCAAAAACAGAACATCGTGTTTTTAATGAATGCCAAAACAAATCCCAGTCACGATTCACAATCTCTGCTCGCTGAATGGTGTATATCACTGCTGCGCTCTAGGTGGGTGTAGAGCAGTTTTAAATCGATGCTAAAACCTATCGCCAGCACTGAGATTTCCGGCAGATCTCATAGAGGGTTTCCCACGTGAATAAAATAGTTGCGGGACATCTCCAGTCTTAGAGAACGCTGGGGGTATTTGGCTCTAAAAAAGTTAGGAAAATTTAGTTGTGTTTTCTCTCACATCATTGCAGCTGACATTAATTCCACTGGCCTCGGGCTCATACAGATCTTCACAAAACATATTTTTTTATACGTTGGCCTTGTCTACATCTATTCATTTTTTATGACTTTGTGTATTGTGATATGTTTCCTCTGCTGGTGGGGGGTCTTAAGGAAATCCAGGTTTTGTGTCTGAGGGTTGTCAATCTTGTACAGAGTATTGTACGCCTGCATCTGCTGCAGATGGGTGATTCATTTCATGCATAGTCACTCGTTTAGACACTTAACTCCCACATTGATGATTTGGGACCAGCACTTATGATACTCTAGACCCAGGTTCCACTCCCCCCAAATCATCCCTTCTCCCTCTCTTAAAAATACTGTAGGGCCTGATCCTGGGTCGCAAACAAAGGCCCACACAGAAGTGCCTATTGGCGGCCAACCTTTCTGCGAGTTCATGCAAATGGCCTTCGTACTCCGACCCTTTTATACATATGCGGCCAAATGTGCAAGGACTGAGAAGCCCACTTTTAGCGTAATTAATGATTAATGCATCCTTATTCCCCATTATCAGTCGCACCATCGAAACTTGCAGTAGATTTACTGTATGGCTGGTGCAATTTTTCCTTCTGACTATGGCCTCCTATGTCTGAGGCTGTGCGTTGGTGAATGTAGCCACATTGACACGACCACTGAATGGTCCAGTTTTGTATGCACTAGTAGCCACCTCCCAGTCACCGCCCCGGAATGCTCATAATTTTTCTGTAATCTTTCTGATATTGGGGCAGATGTACTAAGCCTTGGAGAGAGATAAAGTACCAGCCAATCGGATCCTAACTGCCATGTTACAGGCTGTTTGAAAAATGAGTTGGGAGCTGATTGGCCGGAACAGTACAGTAGTATGACCTAATTGCAACAGCACCTTTGCGCGTACACTCTGCATAATGCATGCTCCGTTGGCGGTTTATGGAGCCTTCTATACCCCCCATTTATTGTGTCAGAGTGGTGGTTATATTTTGGTGCATGCTAAAGGATCTGATCACACAGTAATAATCTAATTCATCTTTATACAGGAGAACTGCAAATGCTACAGATATTTTTGTAAGTTATTTCTTGTGCTTATTTTCCTTCCAGGCCACTCAGAAGAACAATCCTGCTCTGGATCCCATAATCCACGGACTGAAGGGCGTTGTACATCACGGTAAGCAGCATTCTATAATCGTCACACGGGATAAAGTTGCCCCCTCCTGGGGTATTGTCTGTCTAATATGTGCACCGATCTGCATTGGACAGATGTTTGTGCCACCAGCTCTGGAGGCAGCTGCAGAAGTAGGCCTGTTATACAGTTCTAACAAATCATAAAACTTATTAATTGAGATTGATAATCCTTAATATACGTTTCTTTGTTTTTGAAATAAATGTACTTGATCACTATGGGGCTGATTTACAGTTAGCAATTCTTGTCCGGATGCGCAATTTCCAACTGAGCAAACTGTTAACACTACGAAGGGGTGCCGATGCATTGTGCATAGGTGAACTGGGGTATGTGTATAGCATAATGGGGCAGATGTATTAATCCCGGAGAAGTGATAAAGCAGTGATAAGTGCAAGGTGGTAACGCACCAGCCAATCAGCTCCAATATGTAAATTGACAGGAGCTGATTGACTGGTGCGTTATCACCTTGCACATATCACTGCTTTATCACTTCTCCAGGCTTATTACATCTACCACAATGTGTTTTAAACCATGTGTGGTGCTGGGAGTATTATGCACATGTTATTGTTTAATAGCATAGACTGCATATCGTATTGACAATTTTATTGGTATGGGTCCCTAACTTGTAGGGAGCCCTTATCACAGCCCCCTCTCGCAATCATCCCCCAATACCATGCCCGGATCCTCCCGGAAATGCCCTCTTTTGGGGGAAATGGTTTCCTATTGGTATGAGCTACCTTTTGATACCCCTGAGTCAAGAAGGTACTGCCAAATTTACAGTTATACAGTAGCATTAGTCCTCAATATAACCCACCCACTGTGTTAGGCTGTATTAACTATTCTGTTCTGACCCTCCTTCTCTTCCGCATATGCAGGTACCCCACCAATAATCCGGCACCCATGGTTCCAGCACTGTGCGGAATTATCCATATTGCGGGATTATCGGTGGTACCGTACAGCGGCTGCCCGATGGCTAAGCCTACCACTGCTACCAACTAATCCTAAACCTCCCATAGCATGACTCTGTCCCACAGCCTAACTGAGCCCAATCACAGACTTACTCGCCCCCAAGGAGCACCCAAACCTCCCGCAGCATCCTGACTGAGCCCTCCTGGATCCTAGCTCACCCCGGCACCTGATGTGTCCGGATTAAGAGGTGTGGGATAATCGGTGTTGTACCTGTAATGCAATGAACAGAGGTTAATATCAGGCTGCATAGTTGGAATGTTGACATGTTCTGAATGTTGACATACACAGCGCTGACATTGGACATGCCGACGTAGCTTTTATTCACTATTTAAGCCCTAAAATGTACCCTCGTCATTGTGACTTTCAGCGCACACACTGTCAGCGTAATGACTATATTGTGTATTGTATTGTGTATGTTGTCATTTCTAATGTCGACACAATGCTTACATAATGACTGAATACTGCACTGTCCACTCACCTGACCAGTTCAAGTAGGAGAAAACCTTAAATATTTTATTATATATAATTTATTTTCTTGTTTTTTTGTATATATAATTTATGCAGTAAATACAGTTTTCAGTATTAAAAATGTCAAATCTATTGTGAATGAATATCCTACGGATTACTGTATTATGTCGCCCTAACGCACTCAAAATTATTTAGGGGGGAATTCAATTAGATGTGGTAATTTTGCCGCATGTGAAAAAGGGTGACAGCCTCGGGCTTCAATGCCCGACTCTATTCAGTTAGAACCTATTCTCACCCATTAAATGACCGTGTTAAGTAGCGTTAACCCACCTGATCAATGTTGAGATCTGGCGTTGGTATTTCGACTGCAGAGATCCCGACCCGATCCCATATATACATAAACAGAATCATAATGCTTGGGGGTGGTGACGGTATACTAGTGCAGTGTATTTGTCAGACACAAATGTTCAGTATTTCCTATTGCACAACGGGGCTAATGCAGACCTGATCGCTGCTGCGCTGCCGATCAGGTCTGAATTGCGCTTGCGCCGCAGTGCGCACGTGCATGCCAGAGATGCTATAGGCATCTCAGCCTAGCGATCGCCTCTGCCTGATCGTCAGGCAGAGGTGAGAGGGGGCGGGCCGGCGGCATTGGGCCGCAGTTTTGGGGGCGTAGTCCGGGCAACGCAGGTGTGCCCGGACCGGGGGGGGGGGGGAGGGGCGGGCCTGCGGCAGCTGCGTGCAGCTGTGATCCGGGATGCGACAAGTATCTACCTGCCAGCGTGCAGGAGCTGCGCAGGTAGGGAGCTACGTGTCAAGTACAAAAGCATCGCTGCTGTGCGATGCTTTTTTGTACTTGTACTTGTGCAGGTGGAGGGGGGGGGGGTAGGTCCCCCCGCATGTCAGAGTAAATGACTCTCAATTACCCTCAAAGTGCATCGAACATCTGCCTTGATGAATGGCGCTCATTCAGAAGCTTGAAATATTTAGATAAGATTCCTGCTTTTATAGGTGTATATATAAATTATAATGCATGTGGTGTCTAATGAAACCGTACATAGGAGCCAGAGGTTATTTTATTTTTCAGATACATGAGAAAAGCTCAACTATATTTAATTGTGTACAATGTACAAGCAAGTCTGTATCGTGTTGCTGCTGCCGCAAAAGCCATTTTTGTAGATTCATGTTTTGAAATGGAGATAATACAGAAAGCGGACGCCACGGATCTCCCACGTGTCCTTTTCCTAATCAGTTACAGGCTGTAGCTGTGAGCGCAGGGAGATTACCCCCTGTAACTGAAGTCATAGTACCAGGAATTTTATTCTGCTGTTCCGTAGGAAATGACCTGCCGGCGTTGTACAGGCAGAACAGCCATTATTTGATTAGCAGGGATCAAGCTCATATTTTACCTGAAAATGGATTTGTGCTAACAGTAAGCAATTTGTTTCCTCTCAGTCACGGCTCTGGGATACGTACGTTATAAATCATTACAAGTTACTATACATCATCCATATTAGCACAGCGGCCCAGAGTGCTGATGTTTCTATCCTGCTATTTATCTTGTGTATGTTCTGAAAACTCTCCTCTTAGAATATTTTGTTCCTCCATAAATTATTTGTCTTCGTCTTTTGGTGGTGATGATAATAAATCAAGAGTGTCCATTTGCGGAAATCATTTTAAGTTTGCAGAACGTTATTTGAGTAGATTTCTCTGTTGATTAAAATGAGCAGTTTTGTGGGGATCGGCCGTTAGTACCTTTTTAGTTTTACCTAAAGACTGATAGCTGCAGATAGAAATGCAGAGAAGGGTTCACTTCCGTCCATAGATGTATGCAATTCAACCGGGACTAGATTTTAATCCAGAAATATGATGTTCTTCAATGAAGATTGGGCCACCAATCATATTTCAAGCTGGTGATTCGATGAATTAGATGGGGTCATTTACCGCATCTGGAAAAGGGTGGAGGCCTTGCACCCCTTTTCCTCTTGCGATAAGTTACCCGCTAACGCGCGTTAACTCATATGATCCGGGATAAGCGCCCGGAGCTACATGTTAACACGTTTGAAGCACCTGTGATCAGGGCATTTAAGGCGAATTTCTGAATGATGATAAAGCAAAATCTGCATTAAGTGTAGCCTACGAGCTCTAATTGAATAGCCCTGGCAAATCAATTAGCCTGCGGTAATTAACCACCGCTTACTGAATCTAGCCTTAAGACGTAAAATTGAGGAAAAAGTAACACAATGAACTTATATGTAGCAGGGCAGGTTCGATGCGCTATGGTTTGTTCTAGGCTGTAAAGTGCTGTTTTTGGTTTTTCACAATAGTCCCCAGATCTTGTGCATACACATGTAAGAAATTACACACACTAGCCTTTCATCCTCTGCGTCTCTCTGTGGGCCTAATTCAGACCTGATCGCTAGCAGGCGTTTTTTGCACTGCTGCGATCAGATAGTTGCTGCCTACTGGTGGAGTGTATTTCAGCTGTGCAAGTGTGTGAACGCCTGTGTAGCAAAGCTGTACAAACAGATCTTGTGTAGTCTCTGCGCAGCCCAGGACGTACTCAGCCGCTGCAATCACTTCAGCCTGTCAGGGACCGGAAATTGACGTCGGGAACCCTCCCTGGAAACGCTTGGACGCGCCTGCGTTTTTCTAACCACTCCCTGAAAACGGTCAGTTGCCACCCACAAACGCCGCCTTCCTGTCAATCTCCTTGCGAATGCCCGTGCGAACGGATCCATCGCACAAACCCAACGCTGAGTGGCGATCCGCTTTGTACCTGTGCGACGCGCCTGCGCATTGTGATGCATGCGCAGTTTAGACCTGATCATTCGCTGTACGAAAACGCAGCCTAGCGATCAGGTCTGAATACTCCCTTGTGTCTTTTAATGTTTTTGTCCAGTCTTCAAATGAACCCTTGGTTAGCTTCCAGAACCTGAATAATGTGTTTACTTAGCAGAGTGATGTGTTTTATTATTATTATTGTAACAATTGTACATCTGTACAGGACCTGAATAATGTGTCCAACATTTACTTAGAGTGATGTGTATTATTATTACTACAATTGTAACACTGTACATCTGATGATGAGATATTCCGACGGGTATGAAAAGTCCCTGTCATTTCCGTGAAGGATTTGTTTAGAGTCTAGACACAGAAGTTTCAACCATAGGTTCTACAGAAGCGATTCCTAAAGTCTTGTGACTGGAAAATCTTAAGCGGACTGACGCTTTTGGATTAAAACAAATAGCGGTGAGGATTAATTGTCCTACTTTCTGAGTCATTTAATGTTGCAGCTATGAACGGCCATAAATCTGCAAGGAGTGAAAAATAGGTGTTCAAACCTTTACAGGAGAAATTTCTGTTCCAATAATGTGCCCTGGGCATAAAATAAAGAAATTGCTGCTGTACCGGTAATATATTCACGTGCTATGAATACGAATATATGTAATTTTTCTGTCTTTTTTTTTTTTCTACTTCTTCTAATCATTATTAGGAGTTTGTCCCCCAGAAATACATTTTAAGCTGGTGTTCCAACATGTCTGTATTGTTCTGGATAGATGGACTAGAGCACTCCGGAATAGCTACTTTCCATTTTGATGTCATAATTTTCAGAGATGTATTTATCACAAAGTATCCCTGTTTATGCAGCAATTTGGCAGCCTCCGCCAGCCCTTGTCCAAACACTTACAGTTTAGTTCGGAGTGCCATGGAGAGATTAAAGAGGTAATTCAGTGAAATTTTGGCAGGCAATTTGGACTTCGATTGACTGTAAGAGTCCCGGTGGACTAAATGGAATCATCCTTTAACTTGCCACGGAGTGACAAAGAGCGGAGAAAATTTTCTGCCTTTATCAAACTTTTTTTTTTTTTAGGTTTTTTAATATTAAAATATGCGATTGACGTTTGTAGTCTGTAAATTAGATATTTCCATACACATTCTTCACTTTATATATAGTAGCCCGGTGCATAAGACTTCACCATGTAAAGTAAATCTAGGCAAACCATAAAAAATAAATATATATATATATATATATATATATATATATATATATATATATAAAATCAATGTTCAAGGTTTTCAAAACCAATAAATGGTCAATAGACTCAGATGTATTAACCTGGAGAAGGCACAAGGAAGTGATAAACCAGTGATAAGTGCAAGGGGATAAACGCACCAGCCAATCAGCTCCAATATGCAAATTCACAGTTAGGAGCTGATTGGCTGGTACGTTTATCACCTTGCACTTATCACTGGTTTATCACTTCCTTATGCCTACTCCAGGTTAATACATCTGATGTGGTGGTGCGATTGGGGAGACCAAATAATTAGATATGATTCACTTTTGGTGGACGGCGACTGTCTGTGCTATGGACCAGATGTATAGAATTAATGTAGAATTATTGGATTTGGTGACATCCAATCAGATGCCACACTGGGATTGGTATATGATCCCAGCGCACACAATACAGACACCTAAAACTATTCTCCCCCTTCCCCCGGGAGGCACCTAAACCTTACACCCCTACTCCAGCCACGCAGCCAAACCCTAACACTCCCGGCTATACTTACCTTCGGATTCTGGCATGGTGTCAGTGTTCTGACGGGTGTCAGGCTTCCAGCGTTGCTATTTTGGTTGCCGGGATACTGACAAACCCTACTCGAGCAGGTTTGAATTACTTGGCTTGGCCTCTGCAATAAAAAGTCTTTGCTGTTCCTCCTAGTACCATTGACTGTATTTTTGTAAACAACCAATCAGCTTCTAGCTTGACTTTACCAAGTACATTCTTTAAAATGATGGGTGAAAGCGGATTGGTTGCTGGAGGAGACTCATTCTGGAAAATTGAATTTGCCCATAAGTGGGTGTTAGGTGTGGTTAGACAGTGTTTAGGGAAAAAACAGGATTTAATTTGATGTAGTTATATTGTGATTATATATATTTGTGTACTTTCCAAGAGTAAGTTTGGCTTCTATGACTTGGCGGAGACCTACAGTTGTGTAGAGAAATCAAAATGGGGCAGAGAGAGATGTTTGGAGAGGGTGTAGACAGCGCTGCTTTGCGGCTCCTATCTACTTGGGCCTTGCCACGATACACCCAGGACTGGAATTCACACAGGAGTTGAGTAATAAATTAAACCAATATCATTTTGCAAGATGCAACATAAGAGCGCGGAGCTGGCAGTGAACGAGTTGGCAAAGTGCTCGACTTCACAATTTGTCCCAGTTGTAATTCAACAGACCGGAGCACAATGCAGTGATTTTCGCTTAAGGTGTTGTATTGGATTCTTTTGAATTTCACATAATGTGCTTCCATGTAGATAGAATATACATCGTAATGAGAGAGGCTGCTATTGTAGAGCTGAGCCGCTGGCTATTACCAGGCACGGATTCCAAAGGTGCAGTCATGCTGTTAGTGCCATCTAAATGTAAGAAAAGATGCATGCTTTTTATCCCTCATTTCTCCGTGATTATGGTATGATACAGAGGTATTTATCAAGATGGAAATACATTTGAGACTGGTGCAAGTGCCAGTACGGATGATGGCGATTGGGAAATCGGTGTACGGTGCAACTGTAAGCATGTAGCGATTTGGGTACTCACCATCTGCACTTGGGCGGGGGGATGGGGGGCATTTTTCTTCCGACTCAGAATCGGGCCCTTAACAAAGAAAGTGCTCTGAGGGATGGGTCATAGTATTCTGTCCTCATTGAAAGTGTTAAGTAATGGATTAGGTTTCACTTTGAGCATTTTCTGAATTTTGTGTATTGTTTTTATTATTGTGTTATATATATTTAATTAGCTGTTTTGTTGGATGGACGTGATTTGGGCAGCAGAGGCACTGCAGGTGGGGCAGATATAACGTGCAGAGAGAATTAGATTTGGGTGGGTTATATTGTTTCTGTGCAGGGTAAATACTGGATCCTTTTTTTTTTTTTTTCTGATGCAATTTAGATTTCAGTTTGAACTCACCCAACCCATATCTAACTCTCTCTGCACATGTTACATCTACCTCACCTGCAGTGCACATGGTTTTGCCCATTAGAGAAGAAATGTACTGCGGTGATCAGATCTGAATTAGGCCCAAAGTACCAAGTTCTTGTCTTTTGCTTTTAACAAGCATTTTCAACACTTATATGCAGAGCCTAAAAATAAAACCTTCAAATCTCTTCCTCCCGTCTGCAATACGTTTGCTGAATCTCAAATCCCACACATTTTATTGTAGAAAGAAAAAGCGATGGCTGCAGAGGGCTGCGCGCATGTTAAACAGCGCATTGTAATCCTCCCGCAGGTTCATCATTCATTATCTTCTCCCAAATAGTTAAACTGAAGGACAGAATGAAATGGAATGTAGACTGCCTAATACACTGTGTATTTAATAGGAAAATCATCCATAATTCATGGGCGGAATTTGAATAACTTTGAATTTAGCATTCCTGTTCCTTCTTTCACTTTGATGAACAATTAATTATTAAAAAATGATACTGTTGGCCTATGGTGGAGACTTCTGTACGATCGCTGCCTTACTCCCCAAAACACAATCTCTGTGATTCTGCTATGAAGGGCTGTAATGTGAGGGCTGCGGATCCATTACAAGTCATGCGTATGCATTTGGTGTGGTACATAATTGTGTGTTATTCTGGAAATAAGTGTTTATACTTAAGCACATCTGTCCAGCATGTACATTCCTTGGTTGCCGTTTTATAATGCGTGTTATAAAGGTTTAGCATCTACATATTGAATACGGCACTACAGAAGCCTGATTGAGTCTCTTTATGAAGCGTTGATGAGTCTGAACGCCAGAGGTGTGGATCATAGGGTCGACAGTAACTAGGTCGACAGTCATTAGGTTGACCACTATTGGTTGACAGTGAGTAGGTTGACACCTGAAATCGGTTGACACGGTCATTAGGTCGAGATGGAATATGTCGACATGATTAAAAAAAAATTGGTGCCGTTTTCTTCAGAAAGTGACCGGGAACCCCAATTAGTGCACCGTATCCCCTCACATGGCTCGCCATGCTTCGGGCAAGGTGCCTCGCTCCACTACCACTGCAATCGGCACAGGTTACTATTCCCAATCGTAGTCCACGTGGATCGTAAAGTATGAATACGTTTAAAAAAAAATGGGGAAAAACTCGTGTCGACCTTTTTCATCTGTTGACCTAGTGACCATGTTGACCAAAGACCGGATCCCAAACTCCAGCCAGAGAAGGGCTCTAGCAACGCTTCACATTATTTACTTAGATGTTAACCAGTTTTGTGCCAGTCACCACAGTCCCCATCAGCCTCTATGGAGACAATGGCATGAGTCCATATATAAAAGCTGCCAAAATCTAAAAATTGCCTTTGTTGTACCCATTAATGGGCACCAGCAAAGCTGGGTGATATCAGTATTCACATTCCTGGAAGATAGCCACGCAAGCATATATACTACAGGAAGAGCAGGGCTGTTCTCCTAGTGGTACCTCATCATGCTAATTTGTGGCGGTGCATCACTGTGTGACACTGCAATGATAGTAACCGCCAGCCAGCTACCACCAATGGGAAGTAGACCCTTTAATAAATCTCTGTTGTAATATTGCCAAGATAGTCCGCCCAGAATGTTTATTCATACCCTGGTGCAAGGGCCGGATCATCCCTGTAAATTGTCTTTTCTTTTCTTTTTTTGTAAATTCAGCTAAGTTTTGGCCCGGGATGTGGCTGTTGCTTACTTGGGAAAGAGAGTAAAAAATAAAATGTGTTACATGACTCTTAAATTGCTTTGTATCCTCATAGTCACTGGTTTTGTACTTGTTGTCCAATGCTTCAAATGACTTCATATGAAGAACTATATTACAATAAGTGTGTGTTGGCTCTTCAGTTCTTGATGCCATTTTAGTTAATGTTCTTATCCTTTCAGCTCCCTCACTGCTGAGGAGGTCAGTCTCTTCAGAGTCTATTAAGAATCCAGTCTTGTTTCCTTTGCAGAGATAAACATTGAACAGAATATGTAATCCACACTTCTCTCTCTCTCTCTCTCCCTCTCTGTGCTATTAAGAATGTGTGTTGTGTATTGTGGCACAAACTGTATTGTGGACAGTGTGCTAGGCGCAGCCTGTTCTGATTGCCCTGCATTGAGCGCTGCTGTTGCTCTGAATGTTTCACTTTTCCAGTGAAGAACATACTGAATTCTCAAGTGTTAACCTTTACTCATAAGGATCATGTGTTGTCTGTATGCAGCGGAGGCAGCCATTTTTCCTGAGCTTCTATTCATGTGACTGCACCTTAACCGTTCAGTAAGAACCAGTGACTTTCCTGTGGTGGTCTTATGCTATAACTAGCTGTAATACCCGGCTCCGCTTGGGTGGAAGTCAGTGATATCGGAAGTCTGTTATCTAGGATTTTCGGGTTTTGGTAATATATAGGGTGGGGTGGAGGGTTTAATGATGCTTACATAGAAATAAGTCTATCACCGTACATATGTGCCGCCATGTTCTGATCAGTCTGCTACTGACTTGCTGAGAGCAGTCTAGGGGACATTTTCCCACAGGGCCCTGCCCACCGAAGACCTCTGGCGACCGATCATGAAGGTAGTTAGCCTAAAACCTGCCTAGTAAAATTGCCTACACAATGGTGAAACACGCATAACAATTGGTTGAGTGGTTTCAGAGTTTATTGCAATCAGACAAACAAATAGACATTCTCATTTATAAGATGTATAGCTAGGTAATCCTGAGATGCAGCCTCAGTGGTACCGCTAGCTCTATGTGAAAAGCCTGCATGCATTCTGCAAGGTGTCTACTTTCGTGGAGAACATACTTGCTTACTAGGGTTGAAGGGGCAAGTGCGGGGGTGGAGGTCACGGTTTACTTCATGTGGCCACGCGCACCAGCTGAGCAGTGCCGCACTTTGTGTTATTGTGCAGTGGCAGCAGGACTGTGATAAAGTGACTCACAACAAATCCCATTATTAAGGTCTGACTCGCTCTACTAGGGAGGTGTGCCGGATTCGGGAGGATGGCCTATACTCCCAGAAGTCAGGGAGTACTCCTTGAAATTTGGAAGCTATTTCACTTCCAGGGAGAGCAGTCAAGAATGGTCCTTATGAACAGAAGTTTAATATCCTCTATAAATTACTGGATGTAGGGCCCGATTCAGCGATGGGCGCAATGATGATTGTTGGTCGCAGTGGAGAGATTATTTTGCCACTGCGACAGTGTCTGTCACGCTGCACATGATCCGCAATGGCAGTCGCAGTGTAGATTTATTTGCAAAGTGATTTGGCAGGGAGTGTTTGTGGGTGGTAATGGGAAGGGGGGTCACAGTTTGCGACTCAGAGATCCTGTGCACAGTAAAAAAAAAATGCCTCTAGCCTCTTACTTACGACAGCCGTCCTGCGCGACCATCCGATTACTCATAAAGTTGATGATCGACCAGTGTGCATCCCATGGTTGCATCTCCGTACACAAGCAGCGGATCTGAGACACTGTCAGTGGGCGTCTCGATACAAATCCCCGCGGCTGTGACATTTACGTATTTTCGCATAATCACTATCACAGGATCTCAGCAGCGTTTGCGACCGTCACTGAATCGGGCCCGCTGATACCTTGCACGCTTTATTTTCCTGTATTTTCAGTATGCCGCAGAGATTTGAATTATTCAGAGGAGAGTGACTAATTTTATTTTCATATTTGCATTTATCATATATTTTTTTTCTGCTTAACACTTGCTTTGCTGACATGAAATAATATCGTCAATAGACTCAAAAAGAAAAAAATATATATAGAAAGATGGTTTCAGTTAATGAAGTCTGCAGAAAGATCCTCTGGAGCATTGGTGTGTTTCAAAATATCTATACCCAGATTTATCAAGCCTCAGAGAGTGATAAATGCCAGCCAGCCAGCTCCTAACTGCCATGTTACAGGTTGTGTTTGAAAAATGACAGTTAGGAGCTGATTGGTTGGCAGTTTATCACCGTGTAATTTATCACTCTCCGAGGCTTGATAAATATGGGCCCTACTGTGCAGCTAAAAAGCTGATTCTATTCCACTTAGTGGAGTCATTAGTTTAGGAAGGTTCCAGGCAGGGGCGTTTCAACAGAGGAGGGGCCCCATGTGCACCTCTGGGTGGGCCCCCTCCTCTGTACGGCGCTGTAGACTACGGCATTGTGCCACAGTCTACTGCGCATGCCATGATCCAGAGACCAATTTGGCTACCACGCTTGCACCGCGGCCATTTTGGTGTCGATTACCCACCGCGATAGCTGCGCCTGCCGCTGGACTCTGGTAAGGTAAGTATTTAAATGGATGCGGTGTGGGCCCCAACTGGTCCCAGGGGCCCGTGTGCGCTAATTATAGAAACGCCAATGGTTCCAGGGTGGTCAGCACCAAGTAACTGAAGTGCTCGGTTTCTCAATGATCATTTTTTGTGTTTGTATTTGCAGAGAAAGAAACATTTCTGGACCCATTCATCTTACGGAATTTATTACCGTCTTCGTTGAGCAGTTTTTACCGATACACAGGCTCTCTAACAACACCTCCGTGTAGTGAGATTGTTGAGTGGGTGGTCTTCAGCAGACCTGTCCCAATCTCTTACCAGCAGGTAAGTTACGGCTGGACACACATGGTGTAGGCTCCTGTTATTGCTGTTCCCTCTCAGTAATCTAATTAGTGGTGATAACTCTGCTGGTTACGAAACACTAATCCATGGGACAGGGAGAACCTTTAAGATGCCTTCCAGGGTACAGTTCTCATAAGATTAATGCTTCGTTTTCAGTTAGATGGAGGTAACTGAATGTTTTTGTTTGTATCCTTGTTTTATATGTTCAGTGCTTGAAATAATACATTGGATATAGAATGGTTTCATATAGACATATATGAATTCCATATATAACTATATATAAATCTAGTCTGTCACTGCCCCTGTTACATGCCGCTGCGTCCTCACTAACACCCTGATATACTCTGTGCTGCTGGGTGCCTGCTCCTTATATTAAATAGCTCTCATTCTGTGGCTTCCTGCTGCCTGCAATCCCCTCTTTACATCAGATGGGATGTACTAAGCATTGCATCCACGATGAGTTACATCCCACCACTTATCACATACATATTTACCGGGTATATACTGCCGTGTGGATTGTAAAATACAGAGTTCTGATGCCAGGGGGAAATGTAATAAGCCTATTGGCGTCACCCACCAGGGCCAAGTGCTGGAATGTATAATTTTACTTTTAGTACATCACGTCCATCATGTCTAGGCCCTCATCACATACAGCCATATCCTCTCTATCACATTGTTTCCTGATAGCCTCTGTGCTGCTGGGGCCCTTGCTTCTTCCACTATATAACCCCCAGTGTGTGGCTTCCTGCTGCCTCCATTCCCCTCCTCACATCATGTCACTGCCCCTGTCACATGCAGCCCTGTCATCACTGACATATCACTCATCAGCTGATTTACTCTGTGCTGCTGGGGGACCCTGCTCTTTCTATACAGTATAATGCCCAGTGTGTGGCTTCCTGCTACCTCCATTCCCCTTCTCTCATCATGTCACTGCCCTTGTCACATGCAGCCCTGTCATCACTGACATATCACCCATCAGCTGATTTACTCTGTGCTGCTGGGTGACCCTGCTCCTTCTATACAGTATAATGCCCAGTGTGTGGCTTCCTGCTGCCTCCATTCCCCTTCTCTCATCATGTCACTGCCCTTGTCACATGCAGCCCTGTCATCACTGACATATCACTCATCAGCTGATTTACTCTGTGCTGCTGGGTGACCCTGCTCCTTCTATACAGTATAATGCCCAGTGTGTGGCTTCCTGCTGCCTCCATTCCCCTTCTCTCATCATGTCACTGCCCTTGTCACATGCAGCCCTGTCATCACTGACATATCACTCATCAGCTAATATACTCTGTGCTGCTGGGGGTACCTGCTCCTTCTATACAGTATGATGCCCAGTGTGTGGCTTCCTGCTGCCTCCATTTCCCTTATCTCATCATGACACTGCCCTTGTCACATGCAGTCCTGTCCTCACTGACATATCACTCATCAGCTAATATACTCTGTGCTGCTGGGGGTACCTGCTCTTTCTATACAGTATAATGCCCAGTGTGTGGCTTCCTGCTGCCTCCATTCCCCTTCTCTCATCATCACACTGCCCCTGTCACACTACCACATCCCTCCTCTCATGCTATACTGGGGTGGTGAATGCTGTGGGAAATGTAATCTTGTGGTTTACAAAGTCTTATGTGTTTCCCTTTACTATAGATTTGGTGCATTATATACCAGGGGTGGATAAAATTACCTGACCCTATGATTTGTCCAACCCTGCTGTGAACATTTATTAAAATTGCTTAGAAGAGAGCGCTGGCTCTGATTTATACACTGCTTTATCTGTGTGCATTAGACGCAGCATTCATAGGTTTTCCGTCTAAGCTTCTGCAGTCTAAAAATACAACTGTTAAAATTGTACATTGTGCAGAATTGCAGTGAGCACTGGGTATTGTTTATAAAAGCCGGTCTGTGAAGCCCGGGTGCCGCTAGCTGGCTCATATGTTATAAGCTAAGACATTGCACCTTTTTGCAAAGAAGGGGTGTAGCAGTGATAGAACGGGTAGCTGTTTTATACCGACGGTCATAATCCCGACAGCCTTTGACCGCCAGTCAAAATACAGACATTTGAAATGCCGCCATGTCAAATTGCCGACATGCGTTTCATAGGAATTTTTGCCTAAAAACTGACTTGTTCCAGTGAACATGGAGGGGGAACATAATAGTGTGCCGAGCGCAGCGAGTCACCGTGCCCCGAAGCATGGCGAGCAATGCGATGGGACGCGGTACACTCAGACAGTGTCCATGTCATCCTATGTCGACTTTGACAAAAAAAACCCCACAGAAAAACTCGGTATTTTGACATGTCGGCATTTCAAATGTTGGTATTCTGACTGTCGTTATTTGGAACATATCTGAATAATGAATGTTAGTATGTTGACTGTAGGTCAATAGCTGTCAGGATTATGTCGTCGGTATTGTCCGTCGGTAAATCATACTGAACCCGATATAACTAGGGGGACGGGTTTAGCACAGAGCATTATAAAAAAAGTTGCCTGTTATACTTAACATCGTAAAGTGCAAGATGCCTGTTTGGAATGTTGTAATTTATTATTATTATTATTATTATTATTATTATTTTGTATTTTTTTTTATATCAATGTGATTTGAGAACCCATTAATGCCTGGCACACACATGAGTGGTTCTACTTTGCAGTCTTGATACATAACATCATTGTAGCTGATCAGACAATTCATTCGGCCAGCCGGGCTTTGTTTCCAGACAAACATCCGCATCCTCTATATATTTGTATGCAGGCTGATTGGAATACTGCATGTTCTAACGTGATCGTACAGCTCCATCTGGTAGTTTGGCTCAGCGCTGTGTCAGGAGAGGCTGAGAGTCACAGCGCAAATCATGCGAACAGAGCTAGGTGCAAAAACCACACAGCGAGTTCTTATTTTTCCCCCCACGTAGAGCGAAGTTTATTTTGCCAGACATACCTGCTACATAATTGATTGTGCCGCAGTATCCGGTCTCCGGTGTGATTGTCCCATGTATGTGATGTTTTATATGTTCTCGATTTTAAAGGAATGTTCATATTAAAACATTAAATCCATCCAATCAGTTTTATCGGTTTCCTTGCTTTGTAGAAGCCCACATGCTCCCGTAACTGCAAACTGCTTCCTTTTAACTAGTATTTTATGGTTTTAAAGCATCACGTTTTTGTTTTAGGAGTACTGGGCAATGCAATGGTAATATTCCATTTTGTAAGGAAATGCAACGCATCCCCAACGTGTCACTGAACGAAGGGGGCAATTAAGATCTGATTGCTGCTGTGCGTTTTCGCTCAGCGGGCGATCAGGTCCTAACTGCGCATGCATATGCACCGCAATGTTGGACAACAACTGGCATCGCCGGTCAGCGACGGGATAGTGCGAAATATCCGATCGCACAGGCGTTCACAAGGTGATTGACAGGAGGAAGCCGTTTGGGGATGCGGTCAAGATCCCGCCGGACGGAATCCCGGCGGTCTAAATACCGACACCGGGATCACGACCGGCACAATCCCGACATATTCTCCCTCTGTGGGTGTCCACGACACCCATAGGGGGAGAATAAATTAGTGTGCCGAGCATAGCGGGGCACCCTGCCCGCACCGTGGCGAGCACAGCGAGCCCGCAAGGGGCTGCGTTGCGCTCGCCCCCCTTTCCGGATTGTGCCAGTCGGGTTCCCGGTGTCTGTATTCTGACTGCCGGGATCCCGTCCGGCAGGATTTCGTACTGATCCCACCGTTTGTGGGTGGTAACTGACCATTTAGTGGGAGTGTCCGGAAAAACGCAGGTGTGCCCAAGCATTTTCGGGGAGGGGGTGAGACGTCGGCTCCGGCCCCGATCAGCCTGTTCTCATCGCACTGTAGGAGCAAGTCCTGGGTTGCGCACAGACTGCACAAAGTGGATTTTTGCAGCTCAGCGTTCGCACACTTGGCGCGGTGAATATACACTCCCCCTGGAGGCGGCGATCAGGTCTGAATCAGTCACCAAAGCTCAGATGTGGACGTGGTCTTGTTGTAATCCGCAAAATAGGAGCTGTTTATAAAGAAAGTGCAAAAATATTGTTGTGATCCAGGCTTTCCCATACTCAGTCCTCAAGGTGCCCAAACCATCAAGGTTTTAAGGATGTCCTTGGTTGAGCACAGATGGTTAAATTAAGTGGAGGCAGCAGGAAGCCACAGAATGAGAGTTATATACACATGCATCCTTATACATCCAGACTCAATAATCCATATAGCGGAAGATGCCTGGTGGGAGTGAGCGGTTAGGTCCCGTCCTACTCTGCTAACATCGGGCATCTTTTTTTCTTTTTTTTTCTTGCTAAAAATGCTTGTTATTCCCAATACAATGCGGCTAGGATGCACAAAGACTGTGCTGATTCATTTAATCTAGGACACTTGTATATTGTGTGTGACTGAGTCTGTATATGGAGCAGAACAGAACTGTGGCTGCTACACTCTGGCACTTTGTGTACAGATTCAGAGACACAGTCACACACAGATATCAATTTATACAGCACAGTCTCCTCGTGCATCGCAAATAAATGAGAAATGAGAAAAAAGACTCCCAACGCTAAAAGATTCTCAGGCGTGCCGGCGTGCCAAGAGTGGCTGTTTGATGTGACTGCAGCAAAGATGTATGAAGACATATCTGTACTTTATGTGCCAGGTTTAATAATGATCCTTATCGCTATTACAATAAGCAATGGTCTGTATACATTTTCTGTTGAGTCACATTAGGGGACATTTAAGAAAACAAATGTTGGTCTAGACAAGTGGTGGCCAAAGTTGGTGCCCAGGGACCTCTAACAGTTCATGTTTCCCAGATCGCCTAACTGGTGCACTGGTGTATTCATTACAAACTGACAACTTTTTAAAAGATGCACAGGTGGTCTGGAAAACATGCACTGTTAGAGGGGACATTTAGAGAGTTTGGCCACCCCTGCTCTAGCCCTTAACTGATCAAAAATGTAAGTTAAGTTTTTATGTGCAACACTTCCTTTTTCTTTGGCACCAGGGGCAGATGTATTAAGCCTGGAGAAGGGATAAACCAGTGATAAGTGCAAGGTGATAACGCACCAGCCAATCAGCTCCTAACTGTCCAATTACATATTGGAGCTGTTTTGCGTGTGCGTTATCACCTTGCACTTATCACTGCTTTTTCCCTTCTCCAGGCTTAATACAGCTGCAGATTCTGTGATGGCTTCATACTTCTTTGGAACTAGTTGATATGTTTCTTTGTAAAACTTTAAAGCTCAAAAAAAGTAACCTTTTCCCCCCCAAGTGTTTTGTGAGCTGCTATAAATAAAATCTTTTGGAAATGTCTCTAACGCTCCTGTATAATTTGTGGTTTCAGCTGGAAGCTTTCTATTCCATATTTACCACGGAGCAGCAGGACCACGTCAAGTCCGTGGACTATTTGAGGAACAATTTCAGACCGAAACAGCGTCTCAATGACAGGGTTGTATTTAAATCCGCCGTGAAAGATGCTTGGAGCCAGGATATGTCAGACGACTTGGACAATCTTTTTGGCACAGAAGCCTCAAAAGGTGAATTATTTCACGTTCCAAACTGGTTTTCGGTTCTTTCTCTGTTAGAAGTGAAATCTGAAAGACAGGTGTTTCATTAAAATGCAGTAAGATCTTTCTTATAGCAGCAGGTATTCACATTCTCATTCATGGCTAGTTTAGAACAACCATCATTATCCCACAACACCAAGGAGCGACGGAAAAAACATCACTCTGGGAATTCTGGGTTACAATGTTCAGATTGCCAGCAACTTCATCCGTGCGTCTAAAACCAGTGGCGTTCCTGCGTGAATGTATCCAGCAGTACCGAAGTAGGGTTCGATGTTATAATCTGAAATCGGAATGTGAATACCTTCCGTTATAAAGAAGGATCTTAGGGCATTTTATATTGTGAAGAGTCCTTTGGCTGCCTCGAACGCAGCGCACTATAATTTTAATGGGTGCATTTAACATGCCATATGGAAGGAATTTTAGAAGCATTTGTTTCTAGGCATGCCCTGAGACTGCAATTCAGTGAAGGAGTCGTCTCTATCCTTCGCAGGATCCAGGTTTCTCCAGATTATTAGGATTCAGCCACAAAACTTGTATCACCGTTTTCTTGTGATTTATACTGCTAAGGCCAGCGCTATAGTTTCCTAGGGTAGTGGCTACTTCGTACCATCACTGCAAAAAGGGAACTGCGTAATATAATAAGGGGTGGAGTGCCAGAGAAAAGATATTGGGGAATTGCGCAAATCGTTTTGTAATGTCTCGGGCATGCAGTTACAAATTATTAGAGGGTTCGGGGTTCTCCTTTAGATAATCGCGTCTCTCGCAGTTGGAAAGAAAAGTCTCCCACACATGAACCGGTTAGCTTTTGGATGTTATTTTTAAGGTTCTCTGCAAACGTGTAGAATCACAAGAAAAGTAATAATAGTTGTGTTGACAAAGTGAGTCACACACAGACTGCTCTCTAGCCCACGGGAATATATGATAAACTTTATCACCTATGATTAATTGCAGCCTGCGGAAAATGTGGCCTGTTACTGAACCTCAGTCCCTATGTAATACTGTGTCTTGGGAGTTGGCCGCTTTCATTGCTTAAGGATATCCAAAGCACTGTTCCCTGTAACATAGGAAAATTAATTTTGCATGTTTAAAGTGGTCTTTGGGCTCTCAGCCCTTCAGTTTTCATAACCGTGAGCTTGATAGCTATAAATGTTAATTTTCTGGCTACTCGTGTCTTATGGGTACTAACACCTCCATCGCCCCCAAGAACATTTGTTTCTAATCCGCCAGGTGGCCATGACGTGGGGGCTATTTATCATTCCATGCAATAAGGATCAGCTGCATATCGCGTCAATAGGAAATACATTTTGGGGTAGTTTATGAAGATTCTTTTGCCGTGGCCCTGATAAGAGCCCATCTCGGCGAAGAGTTAAAACGGAAGTGATGGATAGCGCTATAACATTACTGCCAGGTTCAGTTCCGACTTGTCTTATAAGACTGAGTGTCCCGTTGGGCTGCACATGTGCAAGTATGCGGTACTGTACCCTATAGGTTTCAATGACGGACACCATCTGAAAGGTAAATTGGACATTTTCACAGTACCCATAGAAAGCTACAGTAGGACTGTTGCTGCGATTGGAAACTGAAACATCGCAGCACATTTTATGGTCATCTACTACCCCTTTGTTAACGGTCCACATATTACAGAGATCCCCAGGATTGACGACAATGAGACTTTAATAAATAGGGCCCATGGCAGTCCAGTTGTGATTCATAGCGAGTGGCCTCTTCACTGGAGAAGTGAGTGGGTTGTGGAAAAGGTTGTCTACTCTCTTGGGAGCAGGGAGATATCCCCCCCCCCCCCCAAAAAAAAAAAAAACAACAACTTCAGGGGCCTCTATGGTGTTTAATTGTTAAATGTCTTTTGTCCGTTCTGTCCAACTTACTCAGAAATCTTCAGCCAAATTCAGTATCCATCATTGTGACTGTACGATCTGAGTTTCTGGCGGCACAAAATCCCATTTTTTTTTTTATTTCACATTGTGACCAATTATTAATTGTTTCCACAGCACCAGCTGTGCATCGATGTGTAATAATTCACAGCAGCTGTAGGTAGTAGCAGCAGAGCTTACAATTTATACCACATGATCATGCGTTCATTTTGCGAGGAACCAAATAACTTGCCAGTAAGTTTTGTACCATGGGAAGAAAACCTACAAAGTTTACATCAACAGGTGTTATATCAGTATCAAACCCTTAACCTCAACACAATGAGGCAGTGATGCTAACCACTTTGCTGCCATGCTGTAGTACTACACATTTGCCTTTCCCTCCTGAGAATGAAATCATTTGTCTCTTTCTTATTATGACAGCATGGATACTCCATGTGCAACAAGTTTTTTTGTTAGTTTGTGCACATATTAAATTTCTTAGTACTTGCCATTTAATATACTCTTAATGCACAGTAGAAGCGTCCCCAAGTGAATAGTTCATTGTGAGGAAGGGTTGGTTCTGTCCGCTCTTCCCGAATAGGCTGAATGTTGCTAATTTGATATAAAAGATCATTTGAATGGCACAGTTTAGTTGTGTTTCTATCTTCTTCATTGCATTTGGGCGACGATTCCCCATCTCTGGCCAATTCCATCACAAATACATTTCTGCCTCTGAAAGGGAGATAAAAGCACTTTTGTGCTGCATCCCAGAATGCTGTAGGTGCTCCCGGGCCAACGTGTCCAGGAATGGAGCAGCAATTCCACCGTTATGACACGGTTTGGCGTCATCTGCCATATGGCTTTTACATTCTGAACACCGAGAGGCTAATTTGGTCCTGGTTACCCAAATCGTTTATATCGCAGTCAGCCAATAGCTGTAATTATTACAAACACAAATGCATTGATTAGGTTTTCTTTCTCTCTGCTCTTGTCAGGGAGTTGTCATTTTGTTTAATGGGCCTTGAATGTATAGCCACTGCTTTTTCTGGCTTTGTGTGGGCAGGCATGTACGTCACGTTTATGGTGGCTTGGATTAACTGCCAGGATTGCCAAAA